>NC_068345.1:4756357-5056748 GCF_014633365.1 Diospyros lotus
AGGTAATTAATTGATTGATCAAGCTACGTTTGGCCGCAGGGAAAATAAAATAGAAAGTAAGAGAAGCAGAGAGAAAATTATTCATTTTTGCAGGAGAAAATGCTGAGCTTGTTTCTTGCACTACTATTTGCACCATTTATTAATAATTCTTGCACCTTCCTCAATTAACAACCACCCATATAGTTAATTTCTTCTGTATACATCCAAAACTTCATAAAATGAACATTAATTCATAGCAGGTTTTATCACGTATTCTTCGGTTTAATTAATTGACACAGTTAATATTGAATCCTAAATTGAGTTTTACACTGCAGATCACTGGATTTTACTGTAGCATTGCTGCAATTACTGGTGAAGGATTCTGAAAGGAATATGGATGAAGCTGTGGAAGAAGCATACGATGTCGCTCTAAGACCATGGCACGGGTGGATTTCTTCCGCTGCTTACAAAGTACACACTAACCCCCTTAATAAAAACCCGTATCAAAACACACCATATAACAGAAATAACAGCAAGAACACACGAACCCTATATATATATATATATATGTATCCCTTAAGAATCAAAATCTAATCTTGTAATTGGGGTCGGCCACATGAATCAATTTTTGTTCGCAAAACGATTCCTATCTATGGCCAATTAATACAGCGCTTGTAGGTTGCTCTTAAACTGGTGCCGGACAATAAAACTCTTATCAACATACTCAAGGCCAAAGATGAAGAAGGTGTTGATGGTCTGAAGGAGGAAATGCGGAGCCTAATCTCACTGCTTGTGCCTCTTCTTGAGCAAAATCACTCTATTTTGGTGAGCCCTACCTAGTTTCTATCTTCTTCTTCAATTAGAATTTGGTCATTAACTTAATAATGATCTATTAATATATATTACGACCTCTCTTGATCTTGCAGAGCTCCCATGGCTTGGATAGGTTAAAGGCCACCTGATCATCAATCAGGCGTGATTTTATACATAAGAAGCCAAAAGAAATTTACTGAGATATATGTACAAATATATATATATATATATTAGTTATGTATGCAGTTTTGCTATGTAGAGTTTGACCCAATTTTCCTTTCCTGTGAATAGGAACACGTGTATAATTATGTTCATGTTTCAAAAGAGACATCTTCTAATACAAATGATATTTGGGATGATGATATTTGTGCGGCTTTCATAGCTTTGTGTACTCAATTTTAGTAGTAGAAGAGGTAAATTATAGGTAGAGATTTTAACTCACTGGACAAGACAAGAAATTGAACTTACGACTTAATAATGCAAATCTTAACTTATCGTGACCCAATCATTTGATTTGTGCGCGGGAACAATATTAAAGTAACTTTATATTTAATAATGCTTAGATCTAACTTAATTATTAACTATATGTTTGGTTTAAATCTCATATCAATGCCCATATTAGCATGAATTGTCATTCTAATGCTTCAAGTTAAGATATTAATGGAATTTGATTTTATTTGTAGTCTCTCAAAGTTTGCCTTAATTCTTGTTTTTTGGGCTTGGAGATGTTTGATGATAATGTTTTTAGTAGTTCGTGTTTGATAGAACTACTATATAAAATATTTTTTCTTATTATAGTATTTTATTTAATAAAATTTTTATTTAAAGAAAAAAAATTTACAATTAGGATAAATTTAATTAAATAAAATCCATATTCAAAGATGGTCTTATTTTAAAAATGCAATAATTCTAAATTTTGATTAAGAATTTGAGATAAAAAATAGAATAAATAGAATTTTTTAATTTAAAAAGATGAGTATAAATTCATTATCCATGAGAATGACAATAAAAAAAAAAATATTATTTTTAAATAATAACACGATAAACCTTGATTAATATAATTATTACTAGCTTGTCGTTCCTAATTATTATTAATTAATATTAATAAGAATAATAATTAGTTCGAGAGAAGGAAAGAAAGGAACATTGAATATGGAGTGATCGCCATGTGGAGAAATGTTGTGGAGGGGGAGAGAAGAAGTTGGGATTTGGAAATGGCAGCTAAATAAGGAAAAAGAAATTGACGAGTCTTCAGTCTCTGCAAACTTGGGGTCTTCGTGGCCCTTCACGGACAGTTCCGAAAATCCCTCGAATTCGCTCACCTTCTCGTTCCCTTTCTGTAAGTTCAATCTTCAAAGATCTTCTGGTTCAATATCTGAATCCAATTTGTAATTGGGTTTTTAATTAACGCTTCTACAGTCTTTCTTTAAATTCCATCTGGGTTTACTTGATTCTCAGTCGATTTCCGAAGAAATTCATGATTTGTTGGTTTGGCTTTTCTAGTTCTCCTTCTCGAAATCAGATCTCGTGATCCCACTGATTGTTGCGTGTAAATTCCCCATGTGGATATGTTTCACTTGCCCCAACTTCCCAACCCATCGATTGGACTCATTGTATCATGAGAAGTTATTCATTTGATCTAGGCAGTCCCAATCCCAAGTCCTTCGCTGCTCACCGAAGAGGTGAGTTTGATTTAGAAGCTGGGAGTGTCAAAAAAGCCAGGAAGCCAAGAAAGTCCCTGTTTCTTCCTTTCAGAATGCTTAAATCTCTCATAAACCGTGTTTATTACTATTACAAGTTGCACCCAGTTTTGGTTTTCTTCATTTCCCTGTTGTTTGGGATCACAATTCTCACAGTTCTGTCCCTTTATGAGAGCCAGTACAGAGTGGTGAGTGACTATAGGAAATTAGATGTGGTTTCTGATACATATCCGTTTGCCAAGCTTCGGAATCTTGTAATGGTTGCCGGGCATTCAATTTATACGAGTAACAGTTGTGAGAAGGCTGACAAGGAGGATTCTTGGTTTCTGGAGTCCTATCAGAAGCATCCAGGCCAGGCTGCTACTTTTGTGACACATATACAAGAGGGAGTGGAAATTGCTGCTAAAGATAGTGAGGCCTTGCTATTGTTCAGTGGTGGCGAGACTCGGAAAGATGCAGGGCCCCGGAGTGAGGCTCAGAGCTACTGGTCTGTTGCTGAATCACGAGGATGGTTTGGTAAGCCCTTCCCCCGTGGTTAGTTTTCGCTGCTGTGTTTACTTAGCTACCTTGTTAGAACAGAAAAAATGTGTTCGCTGATGAATTCTAGGAAGACTTTTATTATACTAGGAACTCCAAGTCCATTACTTTTGATATTGGGATCATGCATTTGCATGTGTTTATCATCATAATTGAGTAATTTTGTTGTCCATCAATATTCTGAAGTTAAGAGTTGAACCCTGAAGTCCTAATGAGGAAAATGGTTAATGGTTATTGGTTATTGGGGATAACTCAAATATGTCAGCACATCACCATGTCGAGTGAACTTGGAAGAGGGGATTGTTATCCCCGTTTGTAGTTGTCTTGTACTGTTATAGTGCTCGAAAATGTGAAATATATATTTTATTCCCTCTATTGATGTGATAAAACCAGGATTTCTCAATCATGTTTGCTGCACATTGTCCTTAACTACTAGATAGTAATGCCATATCTCATTTGATTTCAGATTGGCATGAAAAAGGGGTCCTATGTCGACTAAAGAATAAATTACAGCTAGTGTGCTGATATTCAGAAATCAACAACTTGGGCATCAGTTGTATTATTTGCATTTCCAAGGTGTAAAAAGGGTAAAGAATAGATGTTGCTTCATTGATGACATCACCTAAGGAGGATGAAAGATAACATGGAACTATAATTGAATGACAGTCAACTTCAATAACCTAGAGATAGAAGGACTGGACCATCTTTCTCCAATGACGTTTGTGTTTTGCATGCAACATGGTTGTTCTTTGAGCATTTTGAGGAACAAAAAAGAAAGGAAAGAATGGACAAGAGATGCTAGTCTTGAGTCAATTATCATCATGTGTACTTCAAAATAGAATCATTGGATACCTACTAGCTTCATACTAGATCTACCTTGATGTAGCCTTCCTTCCATCACAGAATAAAACAAAAATTGCTCACTATCCTCTCTTTGTGTCACCTTTTCGGTTGGATCCTAGAATCATACATGATCATAAGAAAATGTTTTACTTTATGCTGCTGATTACAGATTGACAATGATCAGCAGACAACAGTTGTATGATTAGTTTGGTAATTAGTTGTGATGTGAGTAGAGGAGTACGTGGCAACAGTATGAGTGGCTTAGGTGGTAGAGGATGTTTCCTATTGATGGGGGCAAAGCTGTTAAGTCTATCATGTACTACTAGATGGATTCATGGTTATGGTGTTGCTGTAGGAAGTAGTGCCATGGCAGCATATTGTCTATGGAATTTGGCATTTTGGTTCTGTAGTCATATTACTGTTGTAGTTTTTCTGTTTATGCCAATCCTGGAAGATCTGCAGGTGGCACTTGGATTTGTATGAAGTGGAAGGAAAACTACGGCGTTGAAATAATAGATTCTTTCCTTGACTAAAAACGTAGACTTTTACATGTAAAATATATCAGTTGGCTTCTGGTTTTCTTAGTACCTACACCACTAAGCTGGCAAAAGCTTTCAGAAGCTATTGAAAAAGTGCCTTTAATTTACTAATATCTACTACTTTATGGGGTTAGTCAATGTGGCAGAGCAAATCCATGCCTTGTACATAAAATCGTTTGTTAGAGATTAGGCCCCTATGCTGGAAATTGAGTTCTCCTGCTGCAATAGTTCTGCGATGACTACATAAGAGTTACATGAAAAGAAAGAAAGAAAACCATGAATTGTTTCCTAAATTTTCCCCATCAATTCTTTGAAATACTTCTTTTATTCCTTCTGAATCTGACCATTGATGTTGTCTGTGTAGGCAACCAAGAAAATGTGAGATGGAGGGCACTCACAGAAGAACATGCGAGAGACAGTTTTGAAAATCTTCTTTTTAGTGTTTGCCGGTTCCGGGAACTTACTGGCACATATCCTCTTAACATAACTGTAAGTCTAGTCATTTTAGCATTCCTTATATTTCAGTAGAGGCTGAACATGTTCACAGTATTCTGCATGATAGAGGGTCTCCACATTAAACAAATTCTTGCATATAAGTTTTATTACTTAAGATTCATAGTTCGAGATATAACGTTATTCCCAACTTGGCCCACAGTTTATAAATAGACTAACACCAGATCTATATTTAGTTCATTGTTGTGTTGGTTTTTGCCAAGCCAATTATTATGCCTCTATCTTTCTCTCTCTCTCTCCCCACAATGATATCATGTAATTACTAATATATATATATATATATATATGCTCTTTTTCAGTTCACCCATGTGCTTATAGAATGCTCTGCCCGACTATCTGGGATTAGATGTGCAAAATTTCATTCTAAGTTCTTGCCCCCCTAAGACTATGTACCTCATTAATTAGTGATGTGGCTTTTCTTGTTATCTTATGTCAGACTTCTCATTTTCTGGCTCTTCCTGCATGTGCCATTGCAGCACTGCCTAATGGCATGTTGGGCCTTGCTTAGCAGAATTTCATGGAAATTCAAACTGTTCGTGTTGTAATGTGTCTGACTAAGATCAGGTAGCTAGATTATAAACCTTGTTGACTACACAACCCTAGTCCAAGTTGCTTGACCTGCCCTGTCACTGCTGAATAATACATTCTTTGGAATTTGACTAGTTTACTTGCGTAGGTAGCCGACAGCCAGCGTAAAACCTAGTTGGATCTAAATATGAATTCTAGATAAACTATTTGTTGGAGCGTAACCCACGTAAAAGTCTAGAATTCATATAACCGACCCACATAGTGGGATAAAAGTTGGATATGTTGTATGTACCTGCATAGCAACATAAAACTAGTCGCACCTCAGCTACCTTTTTTGCCAGTATGTTGTGATTCCGAATGTGGCATCCTTAAAAAATTCCTTTACTCAAACCTGCATAGTCATCATCTACACAGTTGAAAATCTCATGATAGTTCTATTCTATTTGTTGCTACTGTTTTTTATCACTTAATTTGATCCTGTCCGGAATCAAATTGTCTCCTAGTTCATTATAATTTTGTTTTATATGGGTACCAGGTTGTGAGTTACGATTTCAAGCAGGAGAGGTTTGCACATCTGCACCGCTCTGCAATTCGGTTTCCAGAGGCAAGATTCTTTTATTCGGGCACACCGGCTTCTCCAACTTCAAGAGAAGCAGCTGTGAAAGGTGAAGCACTCGTGAGGGCTCAATTTCAACAAGACCCCTATGGGTGCTTAGGTTCACTTCACCGCAAGAAATTAGGAAGGGATCCTTTTCACCGGTCAATTCCTTATCCTGATGGCTGTCCTGAAATTGAAGGATTGTTCAGATATTGTGGTGCAGCCCCATATACAGGGTCCCTTCCTTGGATTTGGTAACATTTTCTTTTTCTTTCTTCTTTTAATTCACAGCATAGCTTATATCTCCTCAAAATCATACCAATTAGATGCTTTACCCAACAATAATTTTCATCGTTGTATAGCAAATGAGAAAATGAAACTGATTTCCCTTGTCTGGTTATGAAAGAGATGTTTATGGACTATTCACTGAGTTGGCTCTCTGAATTGAATCTCTCACTTTTTTGGCGCATGCAATTATGGTAAAAGTTATGAGCTTGCAAAGGTTCTTTTATGTCACTTTTTTTTTTTACCCTGATTCTTAGTCCTCATTTTAAGAAGGTTGATCCATCATTCTAACGCCACTGTTTCATATAGTATGTCATATAGAACCGAACTGATCCTCGCTGGTTACACTTTTCTTCTCCTATAACCTAATCGATCTTGGGATGGAATTGGACTGATTTCACCAAGCTAATTTGGTTTGGTTTGCTTCATTTTGCTAACAATAGACAGAAACAAGACGGTGGATACATGGTTTAGGGTTATCAATGGATTGGATTTGATCTGGAGTCAATCTATTCTAAACCAACCTGTAAATCCCATAAAGACCTCCTTGCCGCAAACCAAAAGAATGAGCCACAACAGAGCACCCACCAAAATCTATAATAGAAACGCCAAAAGTAAGTGTTGAAAAATGATAAAGCGTCACGGAAATGCCAAAAGAAACATTGGGTTCATGGGACGACCAACCTCCTTTCCTTCATTTGCCATTTTGTAGATTCTCTAAATATAAAATTCACAAAATAATGTGAAAGTGGCATTTTTGCCATTATTATTTATTTGAGTGAGTTTTCACTATAGGGATATAAATGCACCGTCATTTTTCTTTTTCAGATTTGTGTACAAAACTTTGTTTATATAGATTTAGTATCGTTTTGATTCCCTATTTTTTCTCAAAAGTTTATTTCAACATACAAACATGGACGATTAAGAGAAAAAAACTGGGCAGTGGCCAGGTTGGATTAATTGGTTGAGTACCCTCTTGTAGCACGGATCAAAATCTGTGAAATCTGGTTCAGATAAAAATGGATCTAAAGCGGATTATTATCTTATTGAATCTGGATACTTTTGGCATAACCATTCATCATTTATGTGGATAACCTCAGCCGCGAAGTCATCTTTGATTTGTGGTCAAGTCAACATGAGCCGGCAGAAGTTGGTTGAACTCAATGAATGCAGACTTTCATCTAAGGTACCTAGGATTTAGCCTAGAGTTTGGATTGGAAATCGAAAAAATCTGAGAAAATTAAGACTAAGAACAGAGGGATTGGACGAAGAATTAGACAGAAATGAGAGAAGATAATAAACAGAAAAGAGGGAGAGTTGCAGATCAAAACAGAGAAAGGAAGAGATAGAGAGAGCAGAGTAAAACAGGAGATGATTCAGAGGGAAATTGATGAGAGGAAAAGCTGAATTGAATTATTATCCATTTAAAAGTATACATTCTTCGCCTATTTATAGGTTATTCCAACCTATCTAATTGAGAAATACAATTATTCTTAGTAATCTTGAGTACAATATAGTAATTCATGTAAATTAACTACTATTATAATAACAATTATATCCTGGGATCCTTGCGGTTGTGACAGAAGGAACATTGAACTTTCAAGCCAGCAAGCTCTAAGAACAAGAAGGTTCATTGGCTTAATTATTAGATGAAACTGGATCTGAGAATCATTGCCAAAAGCTTAAATTACATTCACCGACTGTAATTGTTGTAATAAGTTTTGCAGTTCCATGTCCAGAACTAACTACCCTGTGTTCTTCAGTATGGGGCAGCTTGAAGGAACCTCTTTCGTGGAGTCATCGGACGCTTCACCCTTAGTAAGTCCTCCCAGCAACTCTCCGCGATCATAAAAGAACTCGATTTTCACGATCTTATTCGATTGTTCATCCAACTGCTCCAAAACTTACTAGAATAAAAAAAACTTGCTAGAAGAATCGATAATTTGTTATCTTTGTAAGGGACATGGGATAGAAAGATACCTCAAAAATGGCCATTCCATAAAGCTCTACCATTTCCCCCGTTGGGGCATGCCCTTTGAAAGGTCCCTCCATGAAGCCCCAGTGCCTGAACTTGTAAACAATCACCGGTGGCCCCGAATACACCTGAACAACCTCGAGGGCAAAGCCCCGAGGAAAAGCTGTTGTGAATGCTATGTGTGAAGAATCCTCTGTTTCCTCAGCCGGGTTATAGCACCTGAACTTCTCCGGCAGAGAGGTTTGGAGCAGTGAATTGTAGCCTCCCCCCAGCTTCCTTTTCTCTTCCAGTGTTATAGCTTTCCTTCCTTAGGATGATTAACAATCTGTTAGACAACTCTTCAAACCAGATAAAGATTGATGTGATCTAATCTGCTAAATCTAGTTCGAATGCCTGGTGTGTGGCCCGATCTTAGCAAGTGGTAAACACATATTAGATTCTCATATATGGTGGATACGGCTATGGCTATGATCTGAGAAACATTAGCTAGCTAGCTTGCTTTAGCAGGGATTATACTATATTACATACCATTGAGGCTGACTGTGTACTTGTTGGGATCAAGTGTTTTATTATCATCAAAACTTGTCTTGTGGAATATTTCCATTTCCCAGCTTTTCACAAGGTTCTGAACTCTCTCTTCAAGTGAACCAGCAGGCCATACCTGGACTTGTAGACAGTGTTTATGCAACACAAGAAGATGAAATTGAAGCATACGATCAGATAAGTTTAATTTCATATGTACAATTAATTACCTTTGTTCTGCCTTCCTCAAAGAGCTTGTTCACAGTGTCATAGTTGGGAGGAGCACCAAACCTCCACTGTGTGTTCTGCTCTTCCTCTCCATTCAAGTGAGATCTGTACTTGTCCAATGATGATAATGGTAATGATGCCATTCTCTATGCACAGAAGACCTAGCTAGCTGAAAATCTGGGAGATATATATATATAATGGTACCTGTAGACCTACAAGGACAAATAAATACTTTTACTAAATTTTCGTATAAAATGAGCTTTCTTATTACATGAAACTCTAAATCTTGTAAGGATTTAGGAAAAATCATATTAATACAGATATATCTCTTGTTTTTGTGTAAAGAATTTTTTTATTATTCGAATTCATGAATTTTTTTATTATAAGAAAACAATTGTATAATTACTACGAGGATTCACAAAGACTTGACAGTGATAATGTTTTAGGCACGAAGAGAAATAAAATATCTTTAACTCTTTCTTAGTTAGAGTTTTGGATCTTTTTATAAGGATTAAATGTGGATTATTTTAACATGTTTTTAGATACCATTAATATTTAATAGAAAAGGGCATTTTATCATTAAAATTATAAAACTTAAATATTTAAATTAAATTTCACACCATTGCGTTTGGCATTTCCAGGAAGTTGGTCAACGCTTTGCTTCAAAAGTTAAGAAAAGTTGGACAGCAGCCACTAGCCACCCTACTGTCGTTACTCGTGAGAATTATTCACCCTCAAAAATGCAAATGTTATGAGCTATGCAATGACCTCGTACCTCATGGTTGCTCTTGTCTAGTTTGCATTAAGTAGGTTCCTTAGAAATCACTGAAATAAGTCAAGTGTCAAAGCGACAATCAGTTAATCGATTGTGTCTTCAACGGTAACTTAATATATTTTTTTTTTTTTTGGGGGGGGGGGGGGGGGGGATAAAATGGGCAATAACTTACCTGATTAAAATACATTATATTGTTCATCTTTTATCTCTATTAATAAGAGGGCATGGGGTAGTCACAGGTGCATGATTCGTAAGTGCAATATTATATGAGAGGAAATGCTAGATCTTGATAGTTCTTTAAAATCTTAGGGTGACTAATTTGTACTCGTGGAAATATGTTATACTGATTCATTCAAATCAAAAGAAGACTACTCTTAGGGGATTTAAAGGCTGGATGTAATGTCATCTTAAGAGATGATTTGAACCAGGATAAACTTGGTATTCTCTCGAGTGATTTGGTTTATATTTTTTGTACATTTCAATTATGTTATTATTATTCTTGTTTTTCTATTTGATCAATCCGCGCGCTTGTGTTTCCTATCATAAATAAGTGTGTTCCAGTGTTCATGGGTTAACAACATAGTATCAGAGCATGGGTAAATAAATTAGGAAAGCCAAGAAACTTTAAAGATTAGGGTCATATCTCAGTCACGGTAATGGCTTCTACCGCGTCTATGTGATGCCCCGTCCCCATTATTGGGTGTCACCGTAACCCAATGTTACGTCAGTAAGTCCCACTCCGGAGGCTGGCTATGTCCTAATAACGAGGGGATAAAAATAAAGTGGGCGCCCTGGGTGGGGTCCAGGCTTCACCACCTCTAGCCATCGAGAACTCGAGGTCTAAGACTCATTTGCAACAGAAAGACACTCGAGTCTCGAATTTGACCTGAGCCTTATGAGCAAATTAATAAATTGTTATTAGGGTATATCACAACTTACTCACACAAAATACTCATTAAAAGTAACAAATCCAACTGAAAAATACAAACAGCGTTCAACACAACCACAAAATAATGACAGACACAAGTTACTAGGTTGCATTCCCATCATGGGTTGCCATTCTCATCATTTAGCTGGTATTTGGCATACACCGCCTTCCTCTTACCGAACCCCGAATTATCTGTGTGGTTAGTGGAAATGAAATGGGTGAGTCCTGGGACTCAGTGAAGGTAATATGTAATGCAGTAAATTATTAAGCATGACATAATAGATGAATATGAAGTGCAACATGCATGCAAGCCCGTCCACCGCACCTATCTCAGGCTCTAGGTGGCCCCTAGTGATTTCCTCCAAGACCCTATCTCGAGACTCTCACAGTTAGAAATCCACTACCTCATGCCTAGGCACTCCATCAACATCTTATGCAAGCCATGACAAAAGAAATTTAGGCATAGAATATATTAAACCCTTACCTCGAGATACGTGCCGCCTGATAGTTTGTATCGTTGACGCACTCAAAATCCCTATATCTATAACAAAATTAATTAAATAAATCCATGACAACCATTCTACTGAAATCCTCCCATAAATACCACTAAATTATTTTACTAGGTTAATTTACTAACTAACTAGCTTATCAAGTTAACTAGCTTAACTATAAATTAGTTTTGAAATTAATATACCTCACTGCTGAAAATTCATTTCCAAGCTCTCAGTCACCTCTCTTGCTTCCCTTACTTCATGCCTTCCATTTAACTCCCATGCCCATCTATTTATAGCCTTAGCTGCCCCTTGTTTCCACATCCAAATCCATGGTCTCATCCACTATTTTATCCTCACAAGATACAAGACTAATTATGCCTCTGCAAAACATCATCATTTTATTCCTTCAATTTCTTAGGCATCATTTGGTAGTCCATCATTCATTTTCTCCCCAAGTTCCAAGAGTATTTGCAATATAGTATATTATATTATATAATACTCCTCAAGTGAACCCACTGAATTCACCCACAAAATTGACCATGTATACATATACATATTATAAAGCTTACTTGCACACCCATATACCATATACCTTATTGCACACGCGCACATATAATTTATTATATAATAAAAAATTATATATAAATTCATAAATTATATTCATACTCTCACTTCAACCTTTCACGTTACAATTACATCCTCAATATCAATTTTATTTAGATTAAAATATCAAAATTTCAAGATTAATAATTCAAGGTTTACTCGATAAAGGTTGATTTCGTCTGTGCGCCTACATGGAATCTTTATTCCACCTGAAAATATTTTAGGGTTGCCTCATTGGCAAACCCGAACCACCCCTAGGGTCCCCTCAACTTTTCGGAGGCCTTCTACGACCATTCGGTACCAATATCCATTCGAGCTTATACACAAATTATTCCATAATTTATTTTCGATTTGATTGCTTCCAGCATCATTAGCTCAATCTCGAGACTCTCACCAATTTCATGTCTTCTTCTCTATTTATACTCAATTTTGCACTCAATTTATTACACTTCACCTAATTTATTCTCTGTAAAGTTTGGAGGAATATCATCATGCTTATTCCTTCAATTTGCAAGGGTCATCATTCATATTTCTTCAATTTTCAAAACCAATTACATCAAAAAATGAAAAGAGATATTCTCTTCAATTTCTAAAATATTCTCAAATAAAATAATTAATTGCCTATTTTCTCAAATATTCCATAATAACCCCAAATACCAAAATCAATAATTACGATTTATCTCCAAAATTATAAGATTTACAAAAATACGGGATATTACAGTCTGCCACTAGATATGACATAAAGAAATTCGACAAGCAAAATGACTTTGGGTTATTGAAGATGAAAATAAGGGCTTTGTTAGGGAATCTAGAACTGGAAGAAACACTAGAAGGAGAAACCAAAATGCCTGCCTCATATTCTGCAAGAGAGAAGAAAGAAATTGGTAAGAAAACCTTTAACATATTAATATTAAGCCTAAGTGATAAGGTGTTGCAAAAAGTCTCCAAAATAAAGACTGTAGCATAACTTTGGCTTAAGTTAGAGAGTCTATATATGACCAAATCGTTGTCTAGTAGGCTGTATCTAAAGGTTAAGTTTTTCACATTTAAAATGTATAAAGGGTAGAGGTTGCAAGATCACATAGATGGCTTTAATAAACTGTGTCTTGACCTAGAAAACATTGAAGTCAAATATGGTGATGAAGATAAAGCCTTAATACTATTGCATTCCTTACCAAAATCATATGAAACTTTTGTGAATATCTTGAAACATGGCGGGGACACTCTAACCTTAGATGATGTAATATGAGCTCTAAACTCAAAAGAGTTGTAGCATAAGGTAGAGGGAAATAACACTGCTGGAGATGTTCTTTCTATTAAGACCGAATAGGAGAAACCCTAGAGGAAGGGGAGATCTAGGTCTAGATCTAAGAATGGCATAAATATTATAAAATGTTATCACTATCATGAGAAAGAACATATTAAAAAGAATTGCCCTAAGAGATAGAAAGAATTTAAAAAAAGAAATAATCTTGAAATCTCCTCATCTATTTGCGAGTTTGATTATGACAGTGCGAATAACCTAATTGTTTATGAAAAAACAGATAAAGAGGTATGGATTCTAGATTCAGGTTGTTTTTTCATATGTCACCACATAGGCATTGGTTCTTGAATTTTAAAGACATGGGTGGTGGTAAGGTTTTGTTAAGAAACAACCAAGAATGTAGGATTAAGGGAATTGGGGATATAAAAATCAAATTGCATGATAGATCTATTAAAACATTGACATCTGGAAGGTATGTTCCAAATTAAAAAAAAAAAATCTAATTTCCCTTAGAGAGTTAGATAAAAATGGCTAGTCCTATAGAGGAAATGGTGGAATCCTTAAAGTGTCTAGATGATCACTTATATGTATGAAAACAATCCTTAAAAATGGAATTTATGTACTGCAAGCATCCGCATTATTATGTGATGAAGCTATAGTTGGTGAAGATAGGTCCTATGATCAAACTAGGCTTTGGCATTTTAGAATGTCTTGTATTAGTGAGCAAAGACTTATGGAATTATCTAAGTAATGGAACTTAGGAGTTGGAAAAGTTATAGAATTAAATAAGTGTGAATCATGCATATTTGGAAAAATTGTAAAAGTGAAATTCTCTAAAAAGGCTATCCATTCCTCTAAGGCCCCTTTAGATTATATCCATTTGGATTTATGGGGCCTCGCCCAAACTTTATCCCATGGTGGAGCTAGGTCTTTCTTGTCTATAATAGATGATTATTCTAGAATAGTTTGGGTCTATGTGTTAAAATCAAAAGACCATACTTTTGAAGTTTTTAAAAGTTGAAAAACTATGGTAGAAAATAAAAAAGATAACAAAATTAAAATCATTAGGACAGATAATAATTTGAAATTTTGTAAAAAGAATTAACTCATCTTTGTGAAGAAAATGGAATCCTTAGGCACCTAACAACCCCAGGTAATCCAAAGCAGAATGGCCTAACTGAAAGGATGAATAAGACCTTGTTAGAGAGAGTAAGATGCATGATTTTTCTATTAGTGTTAATGCCCCAATGATAGATTTAGATGACATCTCATATGCGTAATGGGCCTAATGATAAAATCTTGTATGATCATATCTTCATTCATAACTTTCCCTCTCATTATTATGAATGAGTTCCTAGATTTTTTGGTAGAGTTTCTGCTAAGGAGTTGAGACTGTGATGTGGATCTCTATTTTAGGATTTCTTAAAAGTATTCTCAGTTCTTAGATTTAATGGACTAACACATAGACTACTACCATTGTTTAGCATGGGATGCTAATGGAATGGGGTGGTGAGTCACACGCCACATTGCATGAGATGCATATAGTAGACATGTGGGTGAGTGTTAATTAAACATGCACTAAATGTAACGCCTGCGATAGATTACATGGCTTTGGGAATTAATAATCTGTTGTTGGTTCTCGATTGTGTATCTGGTCCTTTGATCGGAAGCGATAGAGTTATCTTATGCATTGGTGTCAGAGATTTATTGTTGAGCGAACCATCCGATGTGAGAGGTGAGAATGCTCTCTGTGTGGTCTTTGTGCAGTGGTGTATGGAGGTAGATACTCGTTGATGGGATCTATTGTCCTCCATCAGATGGGGGTGAACATCCTATGCATTCTGAGTCAGTTGGTGATTGTGGGAGTCCTTGGCCAAGGCACGTATGATTGGAAAGGAGTTTCTAATGTCAGAAAGAATTTCGATATGTCATCTCGATAGCCCTAGACTAAATCCGACATAATTATCGAGTCTTATGAGTTTAATTAGTCTATGGCTCTTACTCGGTCAGGATGTCAGTAGTAGAGGGACTATAGTGCACGGTAATTGAGAACCTTAATGGGTTTGCAAAAAGCTTTAACTTCATTACCATTAGGATCGTCTTGAGTTCTGACTAGAGAATACTCAAGATTTTTCAAGATATTTTGGAGATTTGGAGAGATCATCTTAATAGGTCAAATGGTTTAGCTGGCATCAAGGGTTGACGTGTCCTAATTGTTATATGATTGTAAACTTAGAAGGTCACACCCTAAGTAGATAATGTGTTGGATTAGTGAATCCGAGTTGGTTGACTATACTTTCACTATTAAAAGTTAACAGAGACTAAATTACTAAATTATCGTTAAGAGTTAATGATTAATAAAATATCATTAAGAGTTAATGATGTTTTTAGCAAAATATTATTTTTGAAGAAATATTTTTAATATATAATTAATTCAAATATAATATTATATGTTTAATTGTTATATATATAATATTATAAAAAAATTAATTAAATTAATTATTTAATTAATAAAGGGGAAAGCTTCCTCGAGGAGCTTCAATAGAGTGGGAGACTATTGGTGGAGATGGTTTACGCATGGGACATGGCAGTGGCGATTGTAAATTGCTTCTAAAGCTTCAATTAAAAATGCAATGGGAATTGAGTGGGAGACTATGGAAGTGAAGCTGGAGGCGCATGATGCATGGGACCCTGGTGAAAAAAATTATTAAGGGAAGAGAAAGGGGGAGAAAAGTCTCCTCTAGCTGCCTAATCTTATATATATATATATATATTACAAATGTTATATTATATATATATATTATTATTAAGAAAATTATTAAGGAAAGATAAAGGGGAGAAAAGTCTCACTTGGCTGCCGAATCTTATATATATATATTCCAAATGTTATATTTATATATATATATATTATTAAGAAAATTATTAAGGAAAGATAAAGGGGAGAAAAGTCTCACTTGGCTGCCGAATCTTATATGTTATATTATATATGTATTATTATTAAGAAAACTACTAAGGAAAGAGAAAGGGGGAGAAAAGTCACATATGGCTGCCGAATCTTATATATATATATATTACAAATTATTAATTTTCCCTCAATCAATTTAACCGGCTAATAAACCAAATCAAGAATCAAGTCAAGAAATCGAATTGAAAAATGACAATCGCACCAAGAACACAATACACATAGTACACACGATATACGTATTTAGATCTATAAATAGATTCTAATCAGACAAAGATTTTCACCTCTAATCAATCTACTAAATCAGATATTACAAATCAATTATACCGATTCATCAAAGAACGAAACAATTACAGTATTGCATCAAGAAGATAGAAATCAGAAAACAAGTATAAGAATGCATCAACACTGAGTAAACACCGTACTCACTATTGTCTCTTGATCTTACCTCCCAAGACAAAGCGATTAACACTGGAGATAGAGCAATACACTATAGATTCTTACCGATCGGAGGATTCACAAGTTGTGTCTCCTCTCTATGCACCGATTTAGGGTTTCTTTGATTGCAACAGTGAGAAAGTGATGATTGAGATCTGGATAGCAGCCTCATATATCAAGAGTGAAAGAATGCTAGCCACACGAAGATCAATGGTTAGAATTAAAACACAACCAAATAATACTGAAATGAAACTGTAATTAAATCCAAATGTCACGTAAATGAAACGTAAACGAAATGCAATCTGACATCATGTAATTTTGAATCACATATCACAACAAATTCCACATTGATTCAAGAATAGAATGATAATGGATTTGACTTGAGTCCCCTGTAACTCTCCCACAATTACGTTGGGAGCACTTTGAGCAGACCTAATGCTTGCTCAAACTTGACTACAGGTATAGGTTTAGTTAGTATATCTGCTGGGTTAATTTCTTTGAGATTTTTTCTACCTTAATCTGCCCTTTAAATATAATATCCCTAACAAAATGAAGTAGCACATCTATGTGCTTGATTCTCTCATGAAACACACTATTTTTAGAGAGATGAATAGCACTTTGTGAATCACAAAGCACCCTAGGGACCTGCCTGCCTAAGCCTAATTCATTTGTTATTCCCTACAACCAAATGTCTTCTTTCATGGCTTTTGTAAGAACCACATATTCAGCCTCAGTGGTTGATAAGGCCACCATCTGTTGGAGATTTGCTTTTCAGCTTATCAAATTTTCAATTATGGTAAAAGCATATCCTGTTAAGGATCTTCTTTTATCCAAATCAGCTGCAAAATCTGAATCATAATAACCTTCTATGCAACTATTATTCCTAGCATTTGAATTAAACACTAAACCTTTATTTACTATTCCTTTAAGATACATAAATATCCACTTAACAGTTTTCCAATGATCCTTGGATGGGTTACTCATAAAGCTACTTACTAGGCTTACACCTATGCAATATCATGCCTAGTGCCTATCATTGCATACATTAAACTTCCTATAACATTGGAATAAGGGACATTCTTCATGTACTCCTCTTCTCCCTTAGGTAAATTACCTTTCATAGCACTTAGCTTAAACTGAGGAGACATAGGAATAGACACAAGTTTACATTCTTGCATTTCAAATAATTCCACCACTTTCTTTAGATAACTGGACTGATTCAAGGTTAATATACCTTTCTCTCTATCCCTCTTAATGTCAAGGTCATCCACATGCTATGTTTTCTAGCTATAGAATTCAACCATAAACAATAAGACTAATTTGCAACATGCGATTGCTCTTTCAACCACTGAGATTGAGTATCACAGAAGCTATTAAGGAAGTTCTATGGTTGAAAGGTCTAGTTTGTAAACTACTTGGAAGAGATGTGAAGGTAAATCTTATGTGTGATAGCCAAAGTGCTATCCATTTAGCTAAGAATCAAGCTCACCATGAAAGAACCAAATATATAGATGTAAGGTATCACTTCATTAGGAAAATTTTTGAGAAGAAACAAGTTAACCTAATTAAAGTTGCAGGAGAAGATAATGCAACTGACATATTTACCAAAGTTATTCCTTTATTCAAATTAAATCATTTCTTAAAGCTTCTTCATATGTGTTTGTGTGAATGGTTAGGTAATCATGTAGGTCCTTAAGGAGAGCGGGATCGGATTTGAAGGTTGGACTATACTCAAAGAAAATGGTGGAGATTTGTTGTCTAGTTTGCATCGAGTAAGTCTCTTAGAAGTTAGTGTGAAGCAAGTCAAGTGTCAAAGTGACAGTCAATTAGTTGGTTGTGTCTTCGAACAATAACTTAATATATTGGGGGGGTAAATCGGTAATAACTTACTTGGTTAACTACATTGTATTGTTTTCCCTTTATATCTATAAATAAGAGGGCAGGGGATAGTCACAAGATGCATGATTAACGAGTACAATATTGTATGAGAGGAAAGACTAGATCTTGATAGTTCTTTGAAATCTCGGGGTGATCAATTTGTACTCGTGGAAAGGCTTGCTGTATTGATTCATTCAAATCAAAAGAAGAGTGCTCTGAGAGAATTTAAAGACTGAATGTAGGGTCATCTTAAGGGATGCTCTGAACCAGGATAAATTCGGTGTTCTCTCGAGTTGGTTTGGTTTATATTTTATGTACATTTTAATTATGTTATTGTTGTTCTTGTTTTTCTATTTGATTGATCCATGCGTGTGTCTTTTATATCCTAAATAAGTGTGTTCTAGTGATCCCGGGTTAGCAGTTGCTATGACTAGTGATAATTAAACTGATATTTCATATGCTAATTGAAGTTTAACGGGCTATTATAAAATGTTTAAATGATCATTTGTTAGGGCAAGGTTCTGCTATATAAAGTATTAATGTTAGTATAGTCGTGTATTAATTAATCAGTTTAAGCGGTTTAAAAAGTATTACTCAAACTAAATTATCATTAGTTGTTTGTCTATCTTTCAAATTATAATTAGATCACTACATGTTTGAAACTACTTAAATCATAATTTAGCTCGGTAGTTTTAACTATAATAATTAATAAAAAAAAAAAAAAGAGCTGGTAGTATACCAATAATATCAATTTTTTCTTTTAAAATAAAAAATCTTAAAAACTTAAGAATTGTCGATTAAACTAACTCACTGAAGTTATTAATTAGCACGATTGAATGTGATGTAAAAAAATTAATGATATTTTCATCATTTCAAAATCTTTACTTCAAATTATTAAACCCAAAATTGTAAATTTATTATCTATTCGATACTCAATTAAAATTTATAATTTTATGATTAAATAAAAAACTTAAAGCATAAAAACCGTACTTTTGTTTGGAATTTGGACGGGTGGATAGTTTGAAGGTTTACTAAAACCCCAAACCCAAATAAAATCACTTTAAGTGATTTACGTGATTTGAAGATTTAGATCAATTTAAGGGGTTTGATTTTTACTCACCCCTTAGTTAAATACACTCAAAGATAAAATGGAAAATTTAAATTTATATTGGAGTAGTGAAATTCTCTTTAATCTTGGAAAATTTAAAAATCAAAAAGTATATTACTTTCTTATAGTTATCATTTGGGATGGCAACTATTTTTGAAATTCGTAAAATGCTTTTTATTTTTTAAAATTAAAATCATTTGAGATCATTTTTAAAAATAGAATAAATTACATCTAAATTTGTGTAGTTTATATCATTTACAAGGAGATTATTTGTGATTTAAAAATATTTTTGAAAGTTATATTGTGCTTTTTTTTTTTTTTCATCCATACCTTTTTATTTGGTCCCTACGTTTTTACTTTTGTTATCCCTTAGTTATAACAATAAATTTGTCCCAAGTTTCTTGTTTTTGGGAGAGCTACGAAAAAGAAGGTGGTTAGTGTTAGAAAAGTTAAATTTGATCATGCGTAACAGAATAAAATTGATTTTATAGATATCACGTTTTTTCAAAAAATATGATTTACAAAAATCGAGAACTAAACAGAAGAATACCTATTGATGAAATCTAATTTTACTATTTGATTGCCCACTGTAAAATCCTCTAAGTGTAAGATATTGAGTCGGTTCACCTAAAACTACTTTGATTTAAGAGTCTCAAGAGAAGAAGCAAAAATTTTCTGACTAAATTCAGATTCACTTATTTCTAATTTAGGATTTATATTCATATTTATAGAGTACCATTGAAAACCCAGGTGCTATTGGGTCGGGTTTAATATATTAGCAAAAAGCCCGATCTAATTATTAATAATTAAATGATTATATTCATAATATAATTATTTAATTATTATTATTTATCTAATAAATAAATACACCATAATTTGTAATTACATAATTACTAATTTATCTTTGTTCTATTTAAAAATAATTTCTTATTGGATGGAACTTTCTGGATTCACAATTAAATTGGTAATAAAAATTAATTAATTATTAATTTTTATAAATCATGAGTGACATTTAGCAATATATCATGATTACCCAATTTAATATGAAACGGGTATTGTGAACCTTTTATTACATACATGCAATACGATCATTCCATCATTTTATATCCCAACAAAATATAAGATCATGATCAGTAGATCAAATCTTTTAATATCATCATAGACCAAATTCAAAATTAATCTTGATTAATATGATACAATCTTTGTAATATCCCAAAAATAATAAAAGTGTAAATTAAATTTACATAAATTAAATTTAGTTAACTAATTAATATGTTGTAATTTTGTGTGGCTGTGCGCGTGTGCTTAGAGGTTAAGCAAAGTGGCCACTTTCTGTCAAATGGAAACCAGAGAAGAAACAGATGAGAGAGAGAGAGATTAGTGGGCCGAGAGATTGGGAGAGAGAGGGGGGGCTCAACCAAGTGAGGAGGGAAGGGAGAGATCGAGATTGAGAGAGAATGAGAGCAGCGTGAGAGAGAGAGCTCGAGAGGGGGAGAGACTGGCCGAGTGAAGCTCAGCCATGGCAGCCGAGCGAAGCAACGAGCGGCGGCGGTTGCGGGCGATGGAGTAGATGCAGCCGAGGTTGGTGGCGGAGCTGGGTCATGATGGCCCGAGGAAACGGTAGGAAACAAGCAAAGTCACGGCCATGACAGCCATGGCCGCGAGCTTTGCAGGTGGGTAAGGAGGGCGACGCAAGCAGCGGGGCGACTGTGGGTGGTGGCGCCGGTAGCGGGGCAACCAATGATGCCGCTGGTAGGGGGCGGCGACAGTCGATGGGGGCTGGGCAGCGGCGAGGGGCTGTTGGTTCGCGCAAGGAAGAAGGGGCAGGGGAGAAGCCTCGATGAGGAAGAAGAAGAAGAAAATGAAGAGAAAAGAAAATAAAAAGAAAGAAAAGAAAAGAAAAGAAAAGAAAAGGAAGGAAATATGAGGAAAATGAGGCTATTTTGGGATTGTCTTGGCATGAAAAGCGACCAGGTATGTGGGTAAAAAAATTATTGAAGCGTCATATATTTAAGAATTTTATTTGGCTAAATTATTTATATTAGATGAAAAATTTATTTAATGTAAGTTATGATTTTAGTAATTTTGGGAGTTTAATCTATTTTACAGCGTGTATTAATTTGGTGGTGATTAAGCGTGGAAACGCTGTAAATAGCTAAATTCAAGCAAGCTCTCCTCTACCCTTGCGATCTCTTTCCATTTTGTGAATTTTACGTCTCCCCTTAACTCGTTTTGGTATCGCGTATTAATTATATATAAATGGAGGATGTTATTGGCGTATTTAATTTAAAATAAATATGAGATTTATTGAGATTTTATTTACGGTGTGCCTACGTGGGATTTTAGACTGTTAAATTATTTATATTACACGGTTAGATTTAATTAATGTGAGCAGTGATTTTATTAATCGCTATTAAACGTTTTACTTCGCAGCGGGAATGCAAGAAAGGCAAGCTCCTAACCCTTTTCTCGTGTTCTTTAATTCCCGTGAAAAATCCCGTGATTTCTCATATTTTATCATCTCCCTTACTTTAATTCGGCACCTAGCCTTATTTGTTGAATTATTATTCATCTGTTCTAATTTAAATTAAATTCGAGACTTCTAGAATTTTATTCGTTGTGAGCCTATGGGGGTTTGTACTGCCCCCACTCCTTTTGGGAATGATGCTGAACTAGCTTGGGAACTAGGTTCCTAGACGTGCGGGTTTATTTACGATTTTATTGGGTTTATTTACAATTTTTCTCGAATTTATTTATGGTTCAGTTAGAGCTATCGAGCAGTGGGGTAGGGGTCGGTTGTTGGTGGCGTTGGGGTAGACTATTGTATGGCCCTGATATGGACCGTCGGGTGGACACTCCTAGTCACTGGCTGTTGACCGGTGCCGAGCACTGTTGACTAGCTCTGCCAGTATGTAATTTATTGCATGATTAGATACATTGTATTACCGTTCATGAATTGATATGCACATGGGTACGGGTTGCATGTTGGGATATTCATTTATTAAGTATGCTTGGACACGGACATTCTAGCTTGGTCAGGCTGCATCCAGCACGGGCATATGCATCGCGTGTGGTTTACTATGTGGGCGGAGCATGGCTTGATGCCTGGATGTATGGGCGTCAGTGTATCACGTTGATGCTCATTACGTCATTGCATTGTTATGTGCATTGCATGGTTACTGATAGTATTTAGTTCTCGGACGGGAGTACCGTTCTAAGGGAGCCTATGGCTCGGGTGTCGGGAGTACTGACATGGACGAGTGACGGGAGTACCGACTCGGGACAGCACGCGCAGGTTTGTTGGAGATACATGTTGCCTTCCAGGGTAGTGGCAGGTTGGTATAGGACTTGGGTGCCGTGTGTCTTGTGTGGGCCTTAAGGACCGGTATGTGTTTTTATTATGCTATACTATTGTGTTGTAGTGTCTCATAGCTTGTGTGTACCTGTGGATTTATTCTGGGGAGAGATTTCTGGTTTTGTGTAGCCTTCAGCCTTTCTTTCCTTACGCTTGCTAAGTCTCTCGACTCATTTTACTTTCCATCATTCCAGGTAGTGGCAGCGTGGGCCATGGCAAGGGAGTTAGCATTTAGCAGCAGAGTCGGAATGGTGTACAGGTAGTCCCATTTGTCCCTGTCAACTCTGATGTCTGAGTAGGATTTACTCTATTATTTTTACTGTGCCAGGTCTTTCCTTGAGTCTCGTGAATATCGACACAGGAGTCTATGTTCATTTATTTATCATGTGACCGCTGTGTTAACGGGGTACTCGTAGTGCATGCATGTGTTTAGCTTCGCTTCCGCTATCCTTATTTTCGTGTATGCATGCCGGGGTGGTTCTTGTCTTGTGTTCATTCTTTTTCTCCTCCCGTAGGCGCTCCTGTTCGGCTAGTCCGGGTGGTTGGGGATATTCGGGCGGGGGTGCTTACAATCTTTATGCAACACACATTCCATCATCGTATTATATTAGTTAAGGATTTTATCGTCAAGTGATTATTAGATCGCATAGGATATCCTCCTCATAAATCTCGAGATGATAGATTTCATGTCTAATGCACACATACCTCATGTATCACTAAACTAGACATATAAATACGTATGATCGTTCCTGATTAGAACAACCATATAATATTATTAATATCCTAATTCATCAATACATAGATATTCATATTATCTTAGGTCTAAGGACTAGTTTCACATCCGTAGTTATCATTGAATAATTAACCCGTGAAATAAAACTAATGTGATTCAATATTAACAGTTGCGTTCAGTAAATTCGTTTCTGTAACAAGCACTCACTCATATTCCTTGTATATCTCATATAGAATGACACGAAACTTATCAACATTATCTTTCAATATCTCATACTAAACAAGAAAGAAGACGATGGGTTGGCTTTTGCGAGTTGCTACTATCCATATTAGAAACTCTATAGTTAGGAATATATTTATAGTATAATGAATCATGGATTATCCGTCACGCATATTCTTAACACTTGAGAATAATATCTATTTCTTATTATACTAAAGAATATATGTTTAATTTAACTCATATTATAATTTAAATAAGAACATGAACTTGTCATTTAAATAATATTTAAAGAATTATAAGATCATGACCCTTCGTGTTACTAAAATTGGTCTTAAGGGCTCATATCCAATAGTTAGAGCTACAAGATGTTTCTTGCGTAGGCCATTCGATACTTAAGTTAATCTTAGTGAAAGAGTGTAAGAATACAAGAATATTGTAGTCTAAGTAGAGTTTTAGTTTTGCCTTTATTAGAGAGATTACCTTTTATTTATAGAGCTCGAAGTTGATAGGTAGAGAAACATTCATGTCTTTCGAATCATTTATTTCAAATTTTCAAGCAGAGACATCAAATATAGGTTTGACACATTCCCGAACTTGGAAAAAGTTTTCGGGAGTCTTCTAAGATACCTAAGAAAGGCTTTTAAGAGAGTTTCTCAAGAATAATTCTATCGAAAAGAGCTCTCAAACTTTTCCTTTGTGTAGTTTTTTTCTTTTGATCTATTTTGAGCTTGAGTCTACTTTTTTTTAAACACAATCATGTAAAGGCTTTTCGTAATTCTTGTAATTTTTATATAAACCCCTTGTTAGTTACTTTAACCTTCATAATTTAATTTAATATAAGAATCAATTTATTTGGACTAATAACTTAACGGTGAAAATCCATATAAATAACACTTATAAACTCGATATCATATTATAAGAATTTTTTGGTAACATATAAACATAAGGCATTATTAAAGGTTATGTTGGAGGTGGCCCACAAAAAAGCTAATTGAAAGATAATTCTTCCACAGTTATCATTTGATATAGGTGAAATGCATGCACTTATGGCTTAATATAAAAATATAATAAAATTGTAAGCACCCCGCCTGGATATCTAAATCATCCGGACTACCTGAACGGGAGCACTTACGGAAGGAGAAAGAATGAAATACGAGACAAGAACCACCCCGGCATGCATACTCAAAAATGAGAGTAGCGGAAGCAAAGCTAAACACATGCATGCACTACGGGTACCCCACTAGCACAGCGATCATATGATAAATAAATAAACACAGACTCTTGTGCTGACATACACGAGACTCGAGGAAAGACCTGGCACAATACAAAATAATAGAATAAATCATACTTAGACATCAGAGTTGACAGGGATTGACGGGACTGCCTGTACACCATACTGACTCTGCCGCTAAAAGCTGATTCCCTTGCCATGGCCCACACTGCCACTACTTGAAATGATGGAAAGCAAAGTGAGTCGAGAGACTCAGCAAGCATAAGAAAAGAAAGGCTGAAGGCTGTATAAATCCAGTAAACTCTTTTTAAAATAAACCCCCAAGTACACGCAAGTCATGAGACGCTACAATACAATAGCATAGCATAATAAAAGCATATATATACCTATCCCTGGGGCCCACACAAGACACACAGCACCCAAGTCTCATACCAATCTGCCGCTGTCCTGAAAGGCAACATAAATCTCCAACAAACATGCGTGCGCCATCCCGGGTCAGTACTCCCGTCACCCGTCCATGTCGGTACTCCCGACACCCGAGCCAGAAGCTCTATCGGAACGGTACTCCCATCCGAGAACTAAATACTACCAGTAACCATGCAATGCACATAACAATGCAATAGCGTAGTGAACATCAACGTGATACATTGACGCCCATACATCCAGATATCAGGCTATGCTCCGCCCACATAGTAAACCACACGTGATGCATATGCCCGTGCTGGATGCAACCTAATCAAGCCAGAATGTCCGTGTCCAAGCATACTCAATAAATGAATATCCCAGCATGCAACCCGTACCCATGTACATATCAAATCATGAACAGTAATATAATGAATCTAAACGTGCAGTAAATCACATATTGGTAGAGCTAATCAGCAGTGCCTGGCACCGGTCAACGGCCAGTGACTAGGAGTGTCCACCCGACGGTCCACATTAGGGCCGTACAATAGTCTACCCCAACGTCACCAACAACTGACCCCTGCCCTACTACTCGATAGCTCTAACCAAACCATAAATAAATCCGAGAAAAATAGTAAATAAACCCTTACGTTTAGGAACCTAGTCCCCAAGCTTGGTTCAGCATCATTCCGAAAGGAATGGGGGCGGTACAAACCCCCGTAGGCTCACAAGAAATAAAACTCTAGAAGTCTCGGATTTAATTTTAAATCAAAACAAATGGATAACAACTCAATAAATAATGCTATGCGCCGAATTAGAGTAAGGAAGGTGATAAAATACGAGAAACCACGGAGTCTGTCATATGAATTAAAGAACAGGAGAAGAGTGTTAAGAGCTTGCCTTCACACGGCCGTTTCTGACCTTTCTTGCACTCCCGCTGCGAAGTAAAAGGTTTAATAACGATTAATAAAACATGTGGCTCACATTAATTAAATTTAACCGTGTAATATAATTAATTTAACCATCTAAAATCCCACGTAGGCACACCGTAAATAAAATCAAAACAAATCTTATATTTAATTTAAATTAAATCTCATTAATAAAATCCTCGAAGCTAGCTTAATAATTTAAATTTAAATCAAACAATTCAAAATTTCATAATTAATAAACGAGCCGAAACAGATGAAGGGAGGTTAGATAAGTTGCCAACGAAAGAAACGTCGTGGAGGATATAAAGAACTTGCCTTTACGAAGATATCCTTAGACTTGTTTTGGTCCAACGCGGTAAAAATTATACAAACTGTAACATCCCAATAATTTGCCAAAATTAATAAAATTGGCCTCTAAACGAAATTTCAACCGTACAGAATATTTAATACATAATTCTTTACGTACCTGACTAATTAAACCGCGATTAAACCAAGTTTAATCTTGATTTTTTGCTCAATTTCTTCCATTTTCTCCACTGCACGCGCCTCATTCTTTTTCCATTTTTTTCTTGCTGTTCGCGCCTCATTCTTTTTCTTGCTGCTCGCGCCTCATTCTTTTTCCATTTTTTTCTCCACTGCTCGCGCCTCATTCTTCTTCCATTTTTTTCTTGCTACTCGGAGACGCCCGATTTGGGCTTTAAAAAGATAAAAAAAATGAGTGGTTGCGGAGAGGCCACGTGGCAGCAACGGAGGCAGCCGGAGGCACCACCGCCTTTCTGAAACAACGCCGTTTTGGGCGTCAAGGGCTGATTAAAATTAGCCCAAAATTCCTCACGCGCGTATGCCTATTGCTCGAATCGAACCCGCGACCTTCGCTTTCGCCCGCGCGCACGCGACCAGCTAGGCTGGCCGCTTCCTTCACTTATAATACGCGGCCCATTAATTTTAAAGCAATCCAAGCCCAATTCCGTAAAATCACATTTTAACCCCCACAGTTCCCTTTAACTACACACACCCCCAAACTCCAATTCTCCTTTATTGCATTTACACCCGAAAACTTTCAAAAATTCATTAAATTAATTTATTTTCTTATTTCCATAAATACTCCCAATTAAATAATTATTATCTCAAAATAACATAAATAATTATTTTTTTCTTAAATCTCCAAATACCCAAATAAATTAATATTTCCTTTAAACCCCCAAATACAATAAATTATTTCTCTTAAATTTCTAAATATTTACTAATGTCTTCAAACACCAAATTAATATTCATTATTTATTTCTCAATTTCTGAGATATTACAAAAATTAATCTTCATTTTTTTTTTTTTGTTAGATTCGATTCTAGCATTTCACTCTCTTCTTATATAGTCTTTTGTGTCTTAAGATAAGAGTTTAAAGTAAAAATTTTTAATAGTTAAAATATAAAATTTTAATAATTTTATATATTAAGAATTAAACGCTATATTTTTTAATTATTGAGAGTACACAATAAATCCGTTAATTTATTTAAATACTATCAATTGATCATCCACGTAACGTGTTACTTACGAAAATGTGTGCGTTAATATACACGCTAATATTCCGTCATGATAAAAAGTTAAGATAACAATTTTTAAAATTAAAATATCAAATTTTGATGTTTTATATATTAAAAATTAAATATTATATTTTTTAATTATTAAGTGGAAGCTATATGTATTAAGCCTGTATCTATTGGCACATCATAAGCACCTATATACAGAATTTCCATAAATGCATCACTACTAAAATATAGGTGATTTTCAGCAATTTAAAAATGCCAAAAAAAACCCTAATAAACGTTTCCCAGCATTTATTCCGGCGCTTGCATAAAGTGACACGTAACATTGGTGACGTTTCCCACTGCCGCTAATTTGTCGTCATTTTTATGGTGCAATATTTCTGATATTTGTAGCTAACGGCCGTAATTCACTTCAAAAGACATTTAAGAAAATCAATTTAAATGCCGTTTATGTCCAATTTGTCCCAAAAAATAATATCTTCTTTCTACATTATTAAAACAAAATACAAATGTAACACATTCAGAATAGCCTTTATTTAACAAAAAAATATAATTTTTATAACTTGAATATGTAATATTTTATTTATATACGAATAATTTTTATCATCTGTATTAAAAGTTTAAGTTAAATTAAGAAAATATTATATACATAAACACATGCAATGATCGAGTCAGGACCTTGTGTTAACCGAACAGAAGTCTCAAGTTGGTACGTTAAAACTTTTTTGATATTACTTAATTATCACTTAATTTTTATTTATACGAGAGAGTAAGTGTTACAGTGTATAATTATATATAAAATTCTGATCTCTTAATCAATGTTACTTAATTTTTATTAAATAATATTGATGTGTTAAGTCAAATATAATGATGTGAGATCTACTCTATCAAAAAAGAATTAAATGAATAAATTTTAGAGTCGTTTACAGGCCCGACGAATAGGCCTACCAAGCGGCTCACAGAAAAGTGGTAAAAAGACGATTTTGTCCCATCTACTTTGTAAATTTATAAAGCAGGGCACTATTCCCCTGCTCTGTATGTCTCCCCTGCCATGGCCTTTGCCTCTCTATCAATCTTGCCTCGCCTCGCCGACAATCGATACATTGACTGTCGGCGAGGCGAGACAAGATTGAGATGGCAGAGAGGTGACGAAGACGAAATGAGGTGACGATAGCGAGGCGCGGTGGTGAGGCGAGGCGATGGTCATGGCAAGAGAGACACACAGAGTATGGGGAAAATCCATGGGAGGGGAAGGGAAGGGAGTGAATAGGCGTGGGGGCAAAATCGTCTTTTTATTCCCTTTCGATAACTCCATCGATAAACTCGTAGGGATTTTTAGCATTTTTTTAAATTTTATATAATTATTATATTTAATTTATTACATCAATGTTATTTAATATAAATTAAGTAAAAAATTAAAATTCATTATTAGATATGTATATATGTGGTTCTGTAATCGCCACGTCGTCGTCAAAGAGCTTCTCATTCTTTTCCATTACGATACAATTATTAGAGGCGCAGTGGGCCCCCATAAGCGCATGCGTAGAGGCGTCGTTTGTCAGAGAAGATGAGAAGACTGTGATTGAGATGATGATTGAGGAGTTAAAACCCTTGCATATTATTGATAAATAAAGTATGGTATATTAATTGTTTGTGAATAAATAATTTTTATTATATCATCATTTAACTCATTACACATTAATTGTTATGTCTGTCATGTTTAACGGTAATTAACCGTCAATAATTAAAATTAACTACGAAGTTCATTGCTACAACTGACTAATTAAAAATTTAATTTAATGTAAAACTAAAAATTGAATAAAATTCATATATATATATATCTATAATATATAGATATTTTTTGGGCACTTAGGGTTAATATTCATATAGCATTGTCCTTGTCCCGGCCGGAGTGAAAGCAGAACCATGAGTAAATCTGGCAAGAGTGCAGCCAAAGGTTCTTCCTCCGGTGAGGGTGATGGATCTCGTCCGGCGGAAGTCCGGGCCAGTGGGACACGGGGACCGACGCCGATGAGAGGGTCGGTGTTCAGGGGAATTGTTAACGACCTCGGGGGAATTGTTAACGACCTCGTTATAGCTTTGTCCGGCGAGGGTGATGGATCTGGTCAGGCGGCCGGCTGGGCTACTGGGAGACAGCAGCTCCCGCCGAGGAGAGGGGCGGTGATGAGGGGAATCTTTTCCGACTTTGCTGCAGCTATCTCCTCCTCCGGCTAGGTCTTCCGCTTCTTAGTTAATTGGGTAAGTTGCTGCTTCAGTACTTGTGTATATATATAACTTGTTCGCGGTCGTTGTTGATGTGTGGATGTCTGTGCTTGATGATCGGTGTGATATTGGGTGACGTTGTCGTGTAAGAAGGTAAGGTAGGTGATGTAATGGACTGTAACTTTCTTGCTTCTGCTGATTCCTACATAATTCCTGTTGTTCAAGACTCTAATGAAAGCATCTTGCGCGTTGTGGTCTAGGGTTTTTTCTTCGTTGATGCTGTGATATCAATGTACTGTGACTAAATTTGGGGGAGAATGAAGTTGATCCTGTAGATCTATGGAAATTGTAACATGAACGTGGCCCATCCTTCTTCTTCTTCCTCCTCCTCCTCCTAACGTGGGCCATCCTTCTTCTTCTTCTTCTTCCTCCTCGTCCTTCTTCTTCTCCTTCTTCTCCTCCTCCTTCTGCTCCTCCTTCTCCTCCTCCTCCTCCTTCTGCTCCTCCTCTTCTTCTTCTTCTTCCGACGTGGCCTTTGCCCCTTTTGAAATTAATCCTTCTTAAGCGTTAAGTAGTTTCTGCAGAACATCAGATCCAGAGATCACGAGTAAGATCAGGAACAAGACGATGGCCATCTTTCCAATCTAGAGAGATTCACTGGTCCCATGAAGGGTTTATTAATTTTTTTTTTTTTCCTTCTCCCTACATTCCCAAAGTCGATCCAAGCATAATTAACCCTAGCGTTTCAAGTTTGTTTGAACAGTGCAATGACGGAATGCAATCCAAGAGAGAATTTGAGTAAACCCTTCGTTAAGTTTTAGGTGATAGTGTTGTTAAATATTAATAGTTAAGATCACATGAAACTCAAACAAAGAAGTTCGAAGTTCACACGATCGAGAATCGAGCACATAACCAAACTCAGTGGTAACACTTTCAGTGCCTGTTGTTAATTAAGAGTTGGTTAAACTACATAATTAGTCCCTAAACTTTGTACTCTTTAATGGATTGATTACTATACTTTACTTTTTTGTCTAAACAATCACTAACTTTTTGCTTTATGTTAAAGTTAGTTTTCCTTTTATTCTTCTCGCCTTTGGTACAAAGTAGATCGAAAAGTCCACACTGTCTTCTAACTTCAACCCAGCGAGACTGGCAGTGATTTAGAACATATTATGGGTGACTCAAAGCTCCTCTCTATCTCATCTTCAGAAGAGATGCATAGAGTGGGATAGAAATGTAAACAAATTATGTGAAAAATAATATTTATTTATTTTAACATATCTAAACATTTATGACACAGTTTTTCATCTTAAGAAATAAACTAGGAAAAAAGTTCACACTTATAGCCCAATTAATATTTAACAATAGATAAGCCAAAAGAAGATGAAAATATGATAGATAGCAACCACCAATTACCAACTGATGTTCCAGGCTTCTAGCCCCCCTGTCATGATCATTCTTCCCTTTCAATTAGTTCGCAGAAAAAAAAAAAAAAGGTCAGCATTCATAGAGATGAGGAAACTAAACTTGTTTTCAATGTTATTTAGATCTACAACAGAGGGAGAAGAGAAGGATAGAAGGAGGGTTGTTGCCATCATTGTTGAGCATATAACAGTATTTTGGATATTTTAATAGTCGATGAATTATAATAGATGGAAGTGATGTAAAATTTGTAATGAGAAGAAAGGTCATTGTTATATTTTTTCAAATCCTCAATAGCATTTTTTTTGCTTTTAGGCCAACTTTTAAGGGCACTCAGTTTTCTCGGTTGTGGTGAGACATACATCTATTAGAGTCTTACTTGCTATAACAACACAATTAAACCTAAGCTTAGATCAAATGAATATAACCACTACCTTCTTGCAGGATGAATTAGAAGAGAGTATTCTAATGGAGCAGGCAAAAGGGTTTGAAATTAGAAGAAAAAGAGAGCAAGTATGTTTGCTAAAGAAGTTCATGAATTGAAGCAATCTTCTAAGTAGTGGTATAGAAAATTTGATTCATTTATATTAGTCCAAGGTTTTAAAATGAGTGCATTTGATTGTTATGTCTATTTTAAATATATGCCTAAAGAGATCTTTATATATCTTTTTTTTATATGTGGATGATATGCTAATTGCAAGTCAATCAGTTGAAAAAATTCAGAAATTAAAATTGACATTAAAAGTTAGTTTTTGAAATGAAGGAATTAGGAGAACCTAAGAAGATTTTCAACATAAAAATAAGTAGAAATAAACAACAAAGAAAGCTCTTGTTGTCGTAAAAATCTTACCTCGAGAAACTGGTTAAAAAATTTCATATGCTTGATGCAAAAGAAGTAAATATTTCTTTTGTTGAGCATTTCAAATTATCCCATGAGCAATCTCTCACTAAGGAAGTGGGTATTAGAAAAATCAGTAAAATTCCCTATTCTAATGCAATTGGAAGCCAAATGTATGGTGTGGTTTGTACTAGGGTGGATTTAGCCTATGCTTTGAGTGTGTGTAGCATGTTTATGGCTAATTCAGGTAAGGCTCTTTGGAATGTTGTAAAATGGATTTTTAGATATATAAAAGGACCCATCAATATGTCTTTGCTTTATGGTAGAGCAAAATTAGAAGAAGAGCCATGCATTTTAGGGTTCATATATGCAGATTAAGTAGCAAATTTGGACATGAGAAGGTCATCCTCGGACTATTTTTCCAGCTATATGGAATTAAACCATAAAATAGCAGACTAATTTGTAGCCTGTGGTTGCTCTTTCAACCACTAAAACTGAGTATATAGTTAGAGCCGGCCTTATTATAAGGCCAAATAGGTGGCTGCTTAAGGCCCCCAATTGTGAAAGGCCCCACTTTTCAAATTTTATATTTCTTTATATATTTTTTATTTTTTAATAATAAATATTTTATTAAAAAATTAAATGCAAAAATTTATTTTTAATATATTTTTTCTGTGTTCGGTAATTTTGATTTTTTTTTTTACTTTAACTTTTTTTTTGTGGGTGTATAACATATGTTTTTAGGTTTTTATATTCATGTGTGGATATTTTTCTAGTTTTAATTTGTTGATTGTTGTTGTTGTCCCTTAACTATGGCCACTCAAGAGGGAGAGTGAATTGAGTGATTAAATTTTTTTTTTTAATTTTAATAAATATTTTTTATTAATGATTTTATTGAAAAATATATATTTAATAAATATAATAAATTATATTTGAGATTAATAATAAATATAAACCACAAGATATAATAAAAATAAATACAATGAGGCACAACACAATTTATAGTGGTTCGGTGTCTTCACACACACTTAGTCTACTCTCCCAAAGTCTAACCACCATTGGGGTTCTACTAAATCAAAATCACCAAGGTTTCCACACTAACTCACAATAGAAACTAGATACACATCTAGATTACAATGGGTTCTAAGCAACCACTACACTAAAGTTTTCCCCCTAACTCAACTTGAAAACTAGATTCACGTAGATTTTAACGGATCTAGGAAACCTATACAATCCTCAATAATAATTTAAATGTTATAAATAATTTGTCTACACTTGGACAGAAATAAGCAATTAAGAACAAATTATACAAGATAATAATATTTAAATAAATAAATAAATTTGTAATCTCAAATGGAGAAGTTCGGATTTGTCGTAGAAGACTTGGAAAACTTTTCTCCTCTTGCCTTGTAGCTCTTCGATGGATATGACATAATACTTCGAAAGCCTCAGATTATTTGAATGTTTTTCTTGAGAGTGTTTGAAAACTTTCAGGTGCTTTAGATATGCAATAAAAGTACTTGGATACTCAAAAAATGAGTCTAGGGGATATTTATAAGCATTTTAGCCATTAAAGAAATGATTAATATGAAGTTTAAAATTCAAAAAATGTTTAAACTTTTTCAAATAATAAGAAAACATGTCTCACATTTAATTTAAAATAAATTTACTTTTTGCATGAGAAATTAAGATTTAAAAATTCAAATATAAGTTTTTGAAACATAAATAATTAAAACAAAAAAACATGTCTAAAAATAATTTCCTTTAATTCAAAATAAATTTACTTTTTCATGAATAAGAGTAAACATGTCTAAAACTAATTCTCTTTAATTCAAAATAAATTTACTTTTTGTATGAGAAAGAGAAAAGATGTCTAAAAGTAATTCTTCTTTAATTCAAAATAAATATATTTTTTACATAAGTAATAAAAGCATTTATCAATAAATAAAAATTTAAACATAAACTTTTGAGACATAAATTATCAAAAGAAGGACATGTTTAAAGACAATCCACATTTAATTCAAAATAAATTTACTCTTTGTACTCACTTTTAATTCAAAATAAATTTATTTTTTTATATGAGAAAGAAATACATTTATATCATAAAAATATTTTTGTTAATTATCAAAATTTAATTAATATGACCAAGTTGTCTTAACAATTGTGTCATGATTATTGATTAATAGCTAAGCTAGCTATCTTTTTTTTTTTTTTTATTACTTTTCAACCAATATGTATCTCCATCCATTTTTATTTAACATAGATGATTTGAGATGGAGTCTAATATAAATTTATAATACATTTTTCATGAGTCTAATGTAAATTTAAAAGTCTAATGTAAATTTAAAAAAAAATTATTAGGCTATTTTTAATATTTAATTAAATTACTCATCTAATTTAAAAATAATAATTGTAATGATTGAATTAATGTAGGTCTACCAATAATATTTTTTTACCCATAGTATGAATTTGATGTTGAATACAAATTTAGTAAAATTAAACGATGTTTTTAAATTTTATTTTTAAAAAAATAATAAATAAAAATAAAAAATGACATTAATTATGTAATTGATTGAAATAAAAAATTAGTAAATTTTGAAGTAGATTGAACTTCAACTTTTTTTTTTAATCTAATGAAATAATGAAATTTTCTTAAAAAAATATGTATTATTTATTTTTTTATAAAAAAATTAATGCTTTTGAAAAAGCCTAAAAAAAAAAAATTCTACTTAGAGCCCCCAAATTGGTTGGGCCGGCTCTGCCTATAACTATTAAGAAGCTATTAAGGAAGCTCTATAGTTAAAAGGTCTAGTTTATGAACTACTTAGAAGAGATGTGAATGCAAATCTTATGTGTGATAGTCAAAGTACTATCCACTTAGTTAAGAATCAAGCTCATAATGAAAGAACAAAATATATAGATGTAAGGTATCATTTCATTTGAGAAATTCTTGAGAAGAAAGAAGTTAACCTAATTTAAGTTGCATGAGAAGATAATGTAACTAATATGTTTACCAAGGTTGTTCTTTTATCTAAATTACAACATTGTTTAAAGCTTCTTCATATGTGTTTGTGTGAATGATCACGTAATTATGTAGGTCCTTAATGGAGATTTGAAGGTTGGACCATATTCAAAGCAAATGGTGGAGATTTATTGTCTAATTTGCATCGAGTAAATCCCTTAGAAGTTAGTATGAAGCAAGTCAAGTGTCAAAGTGGCAATTAATTAGTGGGTTGTGTCTTCCAACAATAACCTAATATATGAAGGGATAAAATCGTTAATAACTTACCCAGTTAAATACATTGTATTGTCTGTCCTTTATGTCTATAAATAAGAGGGAAGGGGCTAGTCGTGGGATGCATGATTGGTGAGTGCAATATTGTATGAGAAAAAAAGCTAGATCTTGATAGTTCTTTAAAATCTTAGGGTGATCAATTTGTACTCGTGGAAAGGCTTGTTGTATTGATTCATTCAAATCGAAAGAAGACTGCTATCAGAGGTGTTAATTGTGAAGCTCCAAACGGTGTCGTTACACTATGCTGACTGGAAGGCCACGTGCAGCAACCGCGTGCTGCCATTTGGCAGCCCCTAGATGGCTGCACGTGGCAACCATCAGCTGACCCTCAGTTGGCGCTTGATTATGCTCCTTCAATCATTGCCCGATCATCTCCTGCTCTTCTACTCCTCTGTCGTTTTCTGTTGGGATTATAATCGTGCTTGCACAATTTGATCTGGTCCATTCATCCACACTTTTTGAGGCGCAATCCCAGTCGCTTTTGATCGCTTTTAATTGCTGCCTCGAGATGTGAACTGGGAGAGGCAGAAAAGACGAAAGAAAAATTAGAAAGGGGTTTTCTATCGGGTTGGTTCTTGCGGGTTGAAGGCTCTCGCATTTTGGCTAGGGTTCTCTCTGGTTTGTTCCCTAATTCTTTTCTGTACATGTCTGTATAGCTTTTGTGGTTCGATAGGTTTGCCTTTAATCTGTATTAAGTGATTGATCGACAGTTTTGTGTTCTTGAACCATTAATTGTTAGAGGGCTTTGTTTGTAAGGGTTTATGAGCGTGTAATCCGTTTTTCATCTCATAGTGCAGTGAGCTCTTCTTTCTCGAGCTTAACGTGGATGTAGCCTCAGTTTGAGGTGAACCACGGTAAAAACTCTTGTGTCTCTGTTCTTATTTTTGTTTCTTTGCGTTTATATTTTTGATTCCAGCACTGTGAATGTTTGTTTCCATTCAGACCATCAAATATTTTGTGATTGCTTAAGCAAAACCCTAAGTTTTCTGTCGAGTCTCAACAAGAAGATTTAAAGGATGGATGTAAGGTCATCTTAAGGAATGATCTGAACTAGGATAAACTTGGTGTTTTCTCGAGTGGTTTGGTTTATATTTTGTGTACATTTTAATTTTATTATTGTTGTTCTTGTTTTTATATTTGATCAATTCACGCGTGTTTCTATTCTAAATAAGTGTGTTCCAGTGCTCCCGGATTAACAGTTGCTATGACAGGTGATGAAATTGATATTTCATATGCTAATTGAAGTTTAACGGGCTATTATTAAGATGTTTAAATGATCATTTGTTAGGGAGAGGTTCTGTTATATAAAGTATTAAGATTAGTATAGGTGTGTATTAATTAATCAGTTTAAGCGGTTTAGAAAATATTACTCAGACTAAATTATCATTAGTTATTTATCTATTTTTCAAATTATAATTAGTTCACTACATGTTTGAAACTACTTAAATCATAATTTAGCTCAGTAGCTTTAACTATAATAATTAATAATAAAAAAAAGAGGTAGTATACCAATAATAATGATTTTTTATTTTAAAATAAAAAATCTAAAAAAACTTAAGAGTTGTCCATTAAACTAACTCATTCAAGTTATTAATTAGTATGGTTGAATGTGATGTAAAACATTTAATGATATTTTCGTCATTTCAAAAGCTTTACTTCAGATTATTAAACCCAAAATTGTAAATTTATTATCTACTCCATACTCAATTAAAATTTATAGTTTTATGATTAAATAAAAAACTCAAACCATAAAAACCATAGTTTTGTTTGGAATTTGAACGGGTGGATAGTTTGAAGGATTACTAAAACTCAAAACCCAAATAAAATCACTTTTAAGTGATTTATGTGATTTGGAGATTCACATCAATTTAAGGGGTTTGATTTTTACTCACCCCTTAGTTAAATACACTCAAAGATAAAATGCAAAATTTAAATTTATATTCGAGTAGTGAAATTCTCTTTAATTTTGAAAAAAAATTAAAAAACAAAAAATATATTATTTTCTTATCGTTATCATTTGGAATGGCAACTATTTTTAAAATTCGTAATTTTTTTTTTATTTTCTAAAATTAAAATCATTTGAGATCATTTTTAAAAATAGGAACATCTAAATTTTTGTAGCTTTTATCAGTTACAAAGAGATTATTTGTGATTTAAAAATATTTTTGAATGTTATTCTGCATTTTTTTTCTAGTACATACCTTCATATTTCGTCCTTATGCTTTTACTTTTGTTATTATTTAGATATAAAAATAAATTTGTCTCGAATTTTTTGTTTCTAGGAGACCCATGAAAGAGAAAGTGGTTAGTGTTAGAAAAGCTAAATTAATCTGATCATGCGCAGCGGAATAAAATTCATTTTATAGGTATCACATTTTTTCAAAAAATATGATTTACAAAAATCGAAGACTACTAGACGGAAAAATTCTTGTTGACGAAATCCGATTTCACCGTTTGGTTACCTGCCGTAAAATCTTCAAGTGTAGGATGTTGAGTCGGTCTAACTAAAACCATTTTGATCTAAGAGTCTCAAGAGAAGAAGCATAATTTTTTTGAAAATTTCTAACTAATATCTAAATTCACTTGTTTTTTATTTAGGGTTTATGGTCCTATTTATAAAGCACCATTGAAAACCCTAAGTGCTATTGGGTCGGATTTAATGTACTAGCAAAAATTTTGATCTAATTATTAATAATTAAATAATTATATTCATAATATAATAATTTAATTATTATTATTTATCTAATAAATAAATATACCATAATTAGTAATTACCTAATTACTGGTTTATCCTTCTTCTATTTTAAAGTGATTTCTTATTGGGTGAGACTTTCTGGATTCACAATTAAATTAGTAATAAGAATTAATCAATTATTAATTCTCGTAAATCATGAGTAACATTTAACAATATGTCATGATTACCCAATTTAATATAAACGAGTATTATAAACCTTTACTACAATACCATGCAATACGGTACTTCCATCATTCTATATCTCGATAAGATATGAGATTATGGTTATCAGGTCAAATCTTTTAATTTCGTCATATCATCAAATTCAAAATCAATTTTGATTAATATGACACAACATTTATGAAACACATATTCCATCATCATATTACCTCGGTCAATGATTTTATCGTCAAGTAATTATTGGGTCGCATAGGATATCATCCTCATAAATCTCAAGATGACATATATACCTCATGCATTATTGAATTCGGCACATAGATACGTATAATCGTTTCTGATTAGAATAACCATATAATATCGCTGATATCATAATCCACCAATACACAGATATCTATATATGTCATCTTAGGTTTAAGGACTAGTTAGATATCAGTAGTTAACATTAAATCATTGACCTGTAAAAATAAAATTCACGTGATTCAATGTTAACAGTTATGTTTAGTGAACTCGTTCCTATAACGAGCACCTATTTATCTTTTTTCTATATCTCATACAGAATGATATAAGACTTATCAACTTTATCTTTCAGCATCTCATATTGAAGAAAGAGAAAGACAATATGATGGCCTTTGTGAGTTACTACTATACAGGTTAGGAACTTTATGACTAAAATCATATATATTTATAGTACAACGAATTGTGAGTTATCCGTCACGCATATTCTTGACACTTAAGAATGATATTCATTCTTTATTATACTTATTAAATAACATATATTTAATTTAAACTATATTACAATTTAAATAAAAACATGAACTTGTCATTTAAATAATATTTAAAAAATTACAACATCGGGCTCTTTTGTGTCATTGGAATTGATCTTAAGGGCTCATATCCAACAGTTGGAACTGCAGGGCGTCTCTTGCATAGGCTCTCTGATACTTAAGTTAATCTCAGCGAAAGAGTATAGAAATACAAGAATATTATAGTCTAAGTAAAGTTTTAGTCTTACCTTTATAAGAGAGATTACCTTTTATCTATAGAGCTCAAAGTTGACAGGTGAAGGAACATTCATGTCTTTTGGATCATCTATTTCGAATTTTCTAGTAGAGATATCGAATATGGGTTTGACACATTTTTGAATTTGGGAAAAGTTTGTTAGAGTCTCCTAAGGTACCTAAAAGAGGCCTTGGGGAGAGTTTTCTAAGAATAATTATGTGAGAAAGGACTCTCAAACTTTCCCTTTTTGTAGTTCTTCTTTTGAGACTAATAACTTAATGATGAAAATCCATATAAATAACACTTATAAATTGATATCATATTATAAGAATTTTTTGGGGACATGTAAATAGAAAGCATTATTAAAGGTTATGTTGGAGGTGGTCCACACAAAAAGGTAATTGAAAGATAATTCTTCCACTCTTACCATTTGATATAGGTGAAATGCATGCGCATATGGCTTAATATAAAAATATAATAAAATTAATTTCCATTTTTTTTCTATGTTAAATTCAGTTGTAGGGCTCTCTCACTCTCTTATATCATCATTTCTGTCTTAAGATAAAAGTTTAAAGTAACATATTTTAATAGTTTAGATATAAAATTTTGATATTTTTATATATTAAGCATCAAATGTCATATTTTTTAATTGTTGAGAGAGCATATTAAATTAGTTAACTTATTTAAATATTGTCAAGTGGTGTGTTACTTATGAAAATGTACACGTTCATACACACACTAATATTCTGTTATGATAAGAATTTAAGATAATAATTTTTAAAATTGAAATACTAAATTTTGACATTTTATATATTAAAAATTAAATATTATATTTTTTAATTATTCAGCAGAAGCTATATTTATTAAGCTTGTATCTAGTGGCACATCACAAGCACCTATATACAGAATTTTGATAAATGCATCACTACTAAAATATAGGTGATTTTTAGCAATTTAAAAATGCCAAAAAAAAAAACCCTAATCAACGTTTCCCACCATTTATTCCGACATTTGCATGAAGTGACATCAAACATTGGTGACGTTTCCTACGGCCGCTAATTTGCCGTCATTTTTATGTTGCAATATTTTCGATATTTGTTGCAATATTTTCGATATTTAGGAGCGTTTGATACTGAAAAATTTTAAGATTTATGAGAATATTAGATTGAGAATGTATATTCACATATTTGATATAATTTTTTTATAAAAAAAATTCTAAAAAGTAGAATTTCTGAGAATGATTTTTAAACAACATTCCTACAAAAACATTTCCATAGAAGATTAGGAATTCAAGTTTTCTATAAATTTGAAAATATTTTTAATAAAAAAAAAATTAAAATACCCCTTATCCTTTTATAATTCCAAACAAATATATTATATATATATAAAATATATTTATATTATGTATATTATATATATACATATATTTATATATTATATATTAAATATAAATATATATTATAATATATTTATATTATTTATTATAAAATATTATATATATATTAAAGTAGATATTCATACAAACATATACATTATATATATACACACATGCATATATATACATAATGTATAAAAACGACATTTTTTTGACTTCCTAAAGATGTGGGTCATAATATTTTATATAGTAGAAGGAATTTATCATTTTTAAACAAAAAATTAAATAAGAGTAATTTTAAAAAAAGAACATGAATTTTTAAGAATATTATATTTAAACCAAATATAGGAATATAAGATTCGCAAAAAAGAATACTCAACATTCCTGAGAATATTTAAATCTAACAAAACATAAAATTGTATAAATCTTGGGAATCAAAGATTACCAAGAGCATTCCCAGAAATTATGAATTCCAAAAATTTAAAAACTTCTCCCATATCAAACGCCCCCTTATACGCTCGTAATTCACTTTAAAAGATATTTAAGAAAATGAATTTAAATGCCGTTTATGTCCAATTTGTCCCAAAAAATAATATCTTCTTGCTACATTATTAAAACAAAATACAAATGTAACACATTCAGAATAGCTTTTATTTAACAAATAAAACATTATTTTTATAACTCAAATATGTAATATTTTATTTATATAGGAATAAGTTAAGAAAATATTATGTACATAAACACATGTAGTGGCTGAGTCAAGATCTTTTGTCAAAGGGAACATAAATCTCAAGTTTGTATGTTAATTTTTTTTTTATATTATTTAATTAATTTTTATTTTTTTTATTTAAAAAAATAAATATTGGAGTGTATATAATCATATATAGAGTTTTGATTTCTTAAATAACGTTATTTAATTTATATTAAATAATACTGATATGATAAGTCAAATATAATGATGTGGAGTTCACTTTATTAAAAAAAATAGATGGATAGACTTCACATAATTATTTTATTTAATTTATTATATTAACGTAACTTAATATAAATTAATTAAAAAATTAAATTTTTTATTATATATATATGTATATATATGTGGTTCTATAATTGCCATGTGGTCAAGGAGGTTCTTGTCCTCTTCCATTACGGTACAATTATTAGAGGCGCAGGGACACACGTCAGCGCACGCGTATGGAGGGGTCGCTTCGTTTTGTAAAATGAGGAGACTGTGATTGAGATGATGATTAAGGAGTTAAAACCCATATTATTGATAAATAAAGTATGGTATATTAATTGTTTGTGAATAAATAATTTTTATTATATCATCATTTAATTCATTACACATTAATTGTTATGTCTGTCATGTTTAACGGTAATTAACCGTCCATAATTAAAATTAACTACAAAGTTGATTGCTACAACTGACTAATTAAAAATTTAATTTAATGTAAAACTAAAATTTTGAATAAAATTCATATATATATATCTATATGTATCTATATGGTATTTTTTGAGCAATAAACCCCAAGTGTTTTATAGAAGCCCTTAGTTTGGGGCTCCGTGAAGACGGAAAGAAAGCAGAACCATGAGTAGCGAGGGTAATGGATCTCGTCCGGCGGCCGTCCGGGACACGGAGACACGGGGACAGCTGCCGACAAGAGGGTCGGTGTTCGGCCAGGGTAATGGATCTGGTCAGGCGGCCAGCAGGGCTACGGGGAGACAGCGGGTCCCGCCGCCGAGAGGGGCGGTGATTAAGAGAGTCGTTTCCGAAGTTGCTGCATCTTTCTCTTCCTCCAGCTAGGTCATCTGCTACTCTGGTCAGTCGCGTAAGAAGGTAAGCTGGGTGGTGTAATGGACTGTAACTTTCTTGCTTCGGCTGATTACTAAATAATTCCTGTTGTTCAAGACTCTAATGAAAGCATCTTGCTCGTCGTCTAGGGTTTTTTCTTCTTTGATGCTGTGATATCAATGTACTGTGACTAAATTTGGCGGAGAATGAAGTTGATTCTGTAGATCCATGGAAATTGTAACTATTAGCGCTGGTGTGTAGCTATGAACGTGGCCCATCCTTCTTCTTCTTCTTGCTTCACTGTTCCGACGTGTGGCCTTTGCCCCCTTCGGAAATCCTTCTTAAGCGTTAAGTAGTTCCGACAGAACATCAGATCCAGAGATCACGAGTAAGAACAGGAAGAAGACGATGGCCATCTTTCCAGTCTAGAGATTCACTGGTCCCATGAAGGGTTTACTAATTTATTTTTTTTTTCCTTCTCCCTACATTCCCAAAGTCGATCCAAGCATAATTAACTCTATCGTTTCAAGTTTGTTTGAACAGTGCAATGACGGAATGCAATCCAAGAGAGAATTTGAGTAAACCCTTCGTTAAGTTTTAGGTGATAGTGTTGTTAAATATTAATAGTTAAGATCACATGAAACTCAAACAAATTAAGAAGTTCGAAGTTCACACGATCGAGAATCGAGCACATGACCAAACTCAGTCGTAACACTTTCAGTACCTGTTGTTAATTAAGAGTTGGTTAAACTACATAATTGGTCCCTAAACTTTGTACTCTTTAATGGATTGATTACTATACTTTAATTTCTTGTCTAAACAATCACTAACTTTTTGGTTTATGTTAAAGTTAGTTTTCCTTTTATTCTTCTCGTATTTGGTACAAAGTAGATCGAAAAGTCCACACTATCTTCTAACTTCAACCCAGCGAGACTTGCAGTGATTTAGAACATATTATGGGTGACTCAAAGCTCCTCTATCTCATCTTCAGAAGAGATGCATAGAATTAATGAGATAGAAATATAAACAAATTATGTGAAAAATAATATTTATTTATTTTAACATATCTAAGCATATATGATACAGTTTTTCATCTTAAGAAATAAACTAGGAAAAAAGTTCACACTTAATTATAGCCCAATTAATATCTAACAATATATGTAATGATCCGAATTTAATTAATTAATGTTGTGTCATGTTTTGAGGATTGAGTGATTAGCCTTGATGTTTAATATTTTATTTTTGGTAATTATTAATTAAGTGTTGGGTCTAAATTGGAACATCTGAATGTGTGTAAAGTTATATTAGAATTGTAATTTAGATATTCGAATGGGGTAGTGATGTATTCGGATGAGGCATGTGACATCCGAATGTGGTTTGTGATGTTCGGATGTGTATGTATGTGTTTTGGGCCTCATTCAAATGGCATGTGAAGCATTCAGATGTGTTATTAGTTCTCCATTCGAATGGAGTCCTCTGTAGCACTCGAATGACATGATTTTGAGTGTTTCATTTGAATGGCTTCCTATAGCATTCGAATGACCCACGTTCCAAAAAATCACTTACACCTTGCAACCTGATTTTGACCATGATCAAGCTCGAATCTTGAAAAACTCAAAATATGAAAGTTGTAGTTCTTTCTCTTGTCTTTCCATAGAATCTTGAATTACCTCAATCGGAGCTCGAACGGGAGAATTATGCCAAAAAATCAAAGAGGTATCGAATCTGTCCAGAATATCCATTTTTGTTTAATTCATTTCATTTGAATTAGTTACTATAGCATCCGAATGGGCCTTTTTGAGATTGAATTACCAGACCACTTTCTCGATTCAAAAGTTGGTTTTTCAGAGGCATCTTGGAGAATTTATTCTCCATCTTGTCACGTATAATTTTTCACTTCCATCTGTCTCTCATATATATAAAATAGTGGGTGTTGAGAGAAGAGGGAATTAAATTAGTTTTGCAGTGAGAGTCTGGTGTGCATAGTAAAGAAGAAAAAGAAGAAGAATGAGAAGTTCTGCAGACAAGCTTTTCTTTTCCTTTTTCCTTCCATTGATTCCTTTGAGAGTCTGGTGGGCTAGTTCTCTATTATGTGTGTGTGTGTATATATATATATATACGTATATATATGGCTGAGGAGCATGGGTATACTTTGAGTTAAGTGACAGAAGGGTGAATTATATATAGATATTGCTAAGATTCTATTTCATGGTGGGGCTCTTAATTGTGCTATTTGGTCGAGACCCTGTGTATGGACGAGTCTCCAAGGTTTTTAATTCCTTATATATATATATATATGTACATGCATGGCTAGTAAGGAGTTGGCTGAGGCGTTAAAAGGTTCTTAAGGGGATTATATATTTTGGTTGGATATTATAAGGAAATGCATATGCTTGTCTTGGTTGTGTCTAGTGAGCAATTCCTACTATTTTGTATATCTAAAGAAAGATTGTAATTTCTCTCAATACCCGATATGGTGGGTCTTGTTTATATGGCTATGAAGAGTTCTTTCCCTCTCTAATTTATTGCGAAATGAATATAGGATCTCATAACTTAGAGCCAGGGGGTTGATTTGTGGCCAAGAGTCTTTTCATGTATTTTATTTTATTTTCCATTATTATGTCATTTAAATGCATACAGGGACTTGGAATTATTCATATGGGGGTTTATACATGAGTGTGTGCTTGGTTATGAGTATGGCAGCGATTTAAATATTTTTGTTGTTAGACACAAGAATTACATTTAGCATGTGACTTCCTATGTGGAAGAGGCTTGAGAGGATACTTGGCTTATGGGGTTATGGGGGCTTTGTATCCCTTTCGGTCTATTACGCCACCTTTTATATGTTGCATTGCATAATTTTGGCACCAGTTCTGAGATACAACTGTACGGTGTCGGGTTTCCTGAGTTGAGTTTATATATTAGGGACACTTTGGCGTGCCCCGATTTATATTATGGACGTTTATGCGTGCCCCGATTTATATTATGGACGTTTATGCGTGGGTGCTAGTAACAAGTTTGTGATATAGACTTGGGTGCTAGTACATTTTCTTTGGGTCTCAAGATCCAGTATGTGCATATTTTTGTTATGCAATTGGTGCTTGTACTTCAAATATGATTGGTCAACATGTTTTGCATGAGTTTTGCACTTGGGAGCGGGTTATTCTTAGCCTCCTTATTCTTGTCAGCCTTTCATTTCTTATATATATTTATTGAGTCTTGTGACTCACTTTTACTTTTCTTCATTCCAAGTAAAGGCAAGGCCAAAGTTGAGGGTGAGTCTAATGGTGCTGGACCTATCTGAGTAGATGGTGTACAGGGCAATTCAGGTTAACTTTGCCATAAGGCAGAGTTGAATGATAGGGTTGTCTCTTTTGAGTTGTTCTTTTTAGTTTGACTTGTATGGATGTGAACCCTGTAACCTTATATTGTGTTTTGAGATGCATGCTTGAATTATGGTTATGTTTCCGCTGTTAGATTTATTCTTAGTTATATGTGAATCAAGGTGTGCATGCATGTCAGGTCTATCATTCCCTCTATTTTCTTCTTTTCCCCTTGGGGTCACCGCTAGGGTTCTTTGGCTTGGTTGGAGGATCCGGATGGGGAGTTCCACAATATATAAGTCCAAAGAAGATGAAAATATGATAGATAGCAACCACCAATTACCAACTGAGGTTCTAGGCTTCTAGCCCCCTTGCATCCCACTTTCCTTTGATCATTCTTCCCATTCAATTAGTCCGGAAGGAAAAAAAAATAAAAAAATCAGCATTCATAGAGATGAGAAAACTAAACTTGTTTTCGATGTTATTTAGGGCTTAGGATGTTCACTGTTTGTTTGGTTTAGGCCTTTTGTTGGACCTTATTGAGTGCATGTATTAGCTAGGTAGATAATTTTGTTCAGCCTGACTAAGTGTCTGTATTGGGTAGATAATTTTGTTGGGTTTAGTTTTATTTGGTTGTTTGTTTGTTTGGTTGGTTGTTTTCATAGTTCTTTCTACGTGTCGGAGCTATGTGCTTGTCTCTTGTGTGTAATCATTTTATATTATCCATTTAGTTAGTTATTTTAATAAAAGAATTATAACTCTTTTTTTTATTATTATTTCTTTAGTTTTTATGACACTTACCAACTAAGTACATAAACTCTTTGTGTAAAACCTCTAATATTGTTTAAGTTGTGATTTAAGTGAAACCATTTGGATGATGAATTAGCATGATCTTAGATTCTAATCCCAAGATCTACAAGAGAGGGAGAAGAGAAGGATAGAAGGAGGGTTGTTGCCATCATTGTCGAGCATATAAAGGTATTTTGGATATTTTAATAGTTGATGAATTATAATAGATGGAAGTGATGTAAAATTTGTAAGGAGAAGAAAGGTCATTGTTATATTTTTTTCAGATCCTCAGTAGCATTTTTTTGCTTTTAGGCCAACTTTTAAGGGCACTCAGTTTATTCTTTTCTTAAAAACATAGCCATTAAGAAAGCTGAATTTTAATATAGTAGCACTAAATCTTAGTTAAGGGAAGTGTACTATCTCTAAATCTTAGTTCTTCATCCAAATAGTTTCACTTAAATCACAACTAAAACAATATTAGAGGTTTTACACAATGAGTTTTTGTACTTAGTTGGTAAGAGTCATTAAAACTAAAGAAAGAAAAAAAAGGGTTATAATTCTTTTATTAAAATAACTAACTAAACGGATAATATAAAATGATTACATGCAAGAGGCGAACACACAACTCCGACGTGTAGAAAGAATTACGAAAACAAACAAACAAACAACGAAATAAAAACTAAATCCAACAAAAATAAAGGCCCAACAAAATTATCTACCCAATACATGCACTCAATAAGTCCCAACAAAGGGCCTAAACCAAGCAAACAGAGAACATCCCAAGTCCTAAATAACATTGAAAACAAGTTTAGTTTTCTTATCTCTATGAATGCTGACTTTTTCTTTTCCTGCGGACTAATTGAAAGGGAAGAATGATCAAAGGAGAAGTAGCATGACAGGGGGGATAGAAGCCTAGAACGTCAGTTGGTAATTGGTGGTTGCTATCTATCATATTTTCATCTTCTTTTGGCTTATATATTGTTAAATATTAATTGGGCTATAAGTGTGAACTTTTTTCCTAGTTTATTTCTTAAGATGAAAAACTGTGTCATAAATGTTTAGATATGTTAAAATAAATAAATATGATTTTTCACATAATTTGTTCAAATAAATAAATTATAAAGGTTAAAGTAACTTATAAGGGGTTTATATAAAAATTATAAAAATTACAGGAAGCCTTAATGTGATTTAAAAGTAGTTGTATTTAAGAAAATAGACTCGAGCACAAGATAGACTCAAAAGAAGAACTACAAAAAGCGAAAGTTTGAGAGGCCTTTCTGACAGAATTGTTCTTTGCTTTCTAATCAATATGCTGGCTCTTCAGTACATTTGATATGACTGCACATATGTTTTAAGGGCTGAGGACGAATATGGAGGGTACCCATAGTCACAGGCCCATCTCTGTGCCCATTCTCTTTGGATACTGGGTACTCATCAAATCCCCATATCGATAAATTTTATTAAAAAATAATTTTAAAAGGTTTTTTTCTAGTTTGAACAAAACTTAAATAATTTTTTATGTTACTTTTTAATTGAAGAATACTGATTTGCTGTTAATACTAAATAAAGTACACTGATTAACCAGAACCAATTACTTTCTCAAGGTTTGCTTAGATTATTGAGAATAATACATTCACCAACCCATGATATTTTAAGTTTGAGCCTTTCCATTGGCAAAAAAACTAAAAATAAATAAAAATTAAGCTTATGAAGGTGATTAAGGTAACACTAAATTCCTGCTCAAGCCAAGAAAAGAAAGTAACGATTTTGCATATGGCTATTGGCCACATGTTCTTATTGAAATTGTGATTTGGGGTTGTGAATATTCCATTTTGCCTCTACTTAGGCTCAAATCACATCTATAAAGAGAATTGCCTTGATTGATTGTCCTTTTCTTTTGCTTGCTTGGCAACAAACAAAAAAGAAATATAACACAAAAGCAACAATACAACCAAACCAACACAATCTTAAGCTCTAATCCCAATCCTATTAGGCGGGGTTGGTTATATAACTTCTTTCTAACCAAAAAACAACAATATGTTGCACAACATTGACATAGCGTGCATGCCATTATATTTGACAGATTAGATAAATTGATAAAGATATCATCCCCCAAATATATATTATATAAAGAAAAACAAAAGTGTATGTGATATAGTCACATCACCAGTTACAACTTTTGTACTCTGCCAGAGGTTGGACTTAGTTATTAGACATCATTAAATTGCCATTATGTCAGATGTTAAGAGATTTGACAATTGATCAATAATTGATCTTCCTAAAAAAGAAATGGTATTTAGCAATAATTTTCAAGTGAACTAACTAATCATATTTTTTGCAATAATTTTTGACAAAAAATTTTAAAAAATTAAATTTTAGCGACGATTTTAGAACCGTCGTAAAAAATTAAAAATTTTTGAAATTTTAAAATTAAAAAAAATTTAAATTTTTAGAAGTCCCCGCACGCTCAACTGCCCACGAGCGTGGGCTCACACGTGCAAATGCGCACCTGACCTGCGCGCCACGTGACGATACTAGAAATTCTTTCTTTCCCGAAATTCTTTCTTCCCCTTCCCCAGTTTCAAACATGGAACCTCCCTTATACGTGTGCGCGTGAAACCACCTGATTTGCAAAGCCTCATTATTATATATTCGCCCATATAAATTATATACTAATCCAACCACTATTTTTCATAATTATATTTTATATTTTTTAATATAAATTAAAAAACATAAATTAATTGATTATTTTTAAAAGAATAATAGAATAAATTAAAAATAAATTAATTCAATTAAACTAAATTAATTAATTGATTAAAAAATAAAAATAAGATTTTATATATTTTTTTAAAATTATTAAATTTTTGTTAAATTTCTTTTTATTTTTTTAAAATTAAATTTTTTAATAAATTTTGTGGGAGTTTTAAAACCGCCGCAAATGTTATTTAATTTTAATTTTTAATTATTAAATTATTTTTTGAATTTAGTTGTGATTTTTAAAAAATCATCATAAAATTAAATTTTAATTTTAATTTTTCATTATTAAATTATTTTTTAAATTTAGCGGCAATTTTTTAAAAATCGGCCCAAAATTAAATTTTTTAATAAATTTTGCAGCAATTTGAGAAATCGCTGCAAAATGTAAATTAAAAAAATGTCACAAAATACCATATTTTATGGTGATTTTTAAAATCATCATAAAAAATTAATGTTTTTGTAGTGTGTCTATTGATAGAATGGAGATCAGATCACACTGTTACAATTAATGTTTTTGTAGTGTCTCTATTGAGTATTGATAGAATGGAGATCAGATCACACTGTCACAAGGTTCGCAAGAAATATCCAGAGAGAGAGAGAGAATTGAGGAGGGGGGGAAATCAAAAATGAAATTTGATTAATGCTTCTAGATTCCTCCATTAGATGGATCGATGTCTTTTTATACCATCCCCCAATTACATGAACTTTCCCACCGAAAACCTAACCGCCTCGGTACAACATGTTATTGTTTCCCCTAAGTACAACATATCACATCACTAACTAACTTTATTCATCTAGACCAGTGCCATAGTCGGTAATTACATGACCTACTATTACTAGGAAACTTAATTTGTGGGGCATAGGGGCTTGAACTAAGCATCATAATTTGGAGAGTAATAGAATGATGGAAGAACAACTGAGCATGGGGTACGTACATATTGTTATCAAGAAAAAGTGCATACTGTTTAATTGCTGTATCTTTTTCAGGCAGGTCCTTGGACAGGAAGTCGAACGGTGCAGCCTTGCCGGTGTCCACCAGCAGCTCTCTCCCATGTGTAACCCGGCCATTCCGGCAAAGTCACGGTGACTGGCAAATGACTTGTTGAAGGCAATGTGCAATTCTCCCTTCACAGAGTCAATCTGCAAAATAGGATTCATTTGAAGATAAATGAAGCAAACACATAAACCCTCAATTACAGTTTTACTGATCAGGGCAACACTATGCATAGTCAAATGGAAACATGATTCTAAAACTAGTTTTCTTAGGAAGTGGTTTTTATGACAGTAGAAATTTCACAGAAATGCCAAGAATGCACTAAAATATTGATGGATACAAGTATGTAATACAAATTTGCAATAAGGTTGCTTACCAGTGTGAATGCCACAAACTGGCTTGTTTCAGACCAATCTGGCATCCCAGGGGAATGGCCATGCAACTGCAACCTCTCTGCGGTGGGGAAGTCGTTTAAGCCAAGTGATTCACATTCGCTGTAAATGTTCATAAGGACTGATCAACTAGAGCAAACAAAAGTGATTCGCATTCGCATTCCCTTATTTACCTCGCTGTAAGTAAGGGAAGTGTACTATCTAACTAGAGCAAAGATCAACTAGAGCAAACTAATGGGGCAAGCGAGCTTTAGAAAGAACAAGGAGGATCAAGTGCGAGCTAAATGCACTAGGGTGCTATACAAAAAGAATATGCCATGTGATAAACTTATAGTGGGGCAAAGGGCCGGGTGAGCCATGATCGGGCAAGGAATGGCAATGCCTTGAGTAGCTTGCTTGGGTGCATCCGAAGATGGTGGAGGAGAGTGTCATTTGCTGACTTTTTTGATGCCTTTAATTGTTTTTGGTAGGGCCAAGATGGTGCTACTTAGGCCAAGATGGGAACTAGCTAGCTTGTGTGCTAGGCTAAGTTAGTGAGAAAATGTCAAGCCAACCTAGAAATTGGCCTATTTGTTGGGCCCAAATTGCAAGGGAATGATCAAGCCAAGAGGAGCTTGTGTGGCGGGCAAGGCATAGATCACTTGAAGTAAGTTGATGGGGCAAACAAGCATTGAAGAGATCGAGGAGGATCAAGGGCGAGCTAAGTGTCCTAAGGTTTGCACAAAATGAATAGGCCATGTGACAAGAGTTGGAATTCGCCTTTAGGCATAAGGGTGAGCCATGATAGAGGCAAGGCATGGCAATGCCTTGAGAACCTTACTTGAGTACATCTAAAGATGGTAAAGATGCATGACAAGAGGTTGGAGCTGCCATGGGAAAAAGTTGAAGGAGAATGGCAATTAAGGCCACAATGGCATGCATGGCTGGGCAAGGCAACTAGGACGGCTATAGTTAGACAAGGCGCATGCTAGGGCCATAGTTGTCGCACAATGACGACCTAGGAAGCACTCATGAGGCAATTAGTTGGCTAAGTGGTATGGATAAGGCTTGGGAACTACTAGGAGATGATGTAGGCAAAATCTAAGAAGACCCTAGGGATTACTAAGAAAGTTCTAAATGGTCCCAAAGGATTCTAGGGAATCCCTTCGACTATTCTAGATTATTCTAAAGTATTCTAGTAAGTCTTTTGTGCGTTCTTTCATCTTCCATATTATTATACAAGGTTTTAGAGTATTCTAGTATAATGTAGAGAAGTCTAGTAATTACATGAAGAGTTACGTAGAAGTTAGAAAGTAATAAAATATTCTAGAATGGTTCATTAATAAGTTGAGGGCCATATAAGGGCTTGGAAGTTTCATTCATAGTCATCTAGAGTTTAAGAGAAAATATCCTCGGAGTTCTAATTGAGAGCTTCTCTCTAGAATTGTATGGGCTTGATCGTCTCTTCAATCCTCCAAGTTGGTGTGCAAGTGTAGAAAAAGTTGACCTAGTCTTGTTCGAACGGGGGGATTTTTTCTAGGGGTCTTGCGCTTTCAACCTTGGTGAATGGGCGGGGCGTGACAATACGTTACACTTATCCAAGTGTGTTGCACTAGCTACTTAGCCCAATTTTTTTCATTACAATACTAATGTTGGCCACCGATCATATTTTCATTTGTGTTTTATTTCTTCTTTTTTATTTTGATCAAGCCAATACTCTTTGAGCGCACACCAAAGTAAATTTATTGAATACGTGCACAGATAATCTCACATGAGAGAGTGCATTTGCACATTTGCTTTTGTTGTCGACCATATATTACATATATTCGGTGAGTTAATCATAATGCATATTTCTAAGGTTGGGCAGAACGGATTTCATCAATAACTAAAACTAGAAGAGAAGGAAGACTAACGTGACATTTTGTCATTGAAAATAGAAATAAATAGGGTAAATTACACTATTAACTTATGAATTTTATATCTTATAACAAAATGGTCATTGCACTTTAATTTTTATTACTACAACCACTAAACTTTAATTTTTTGTTATAATTTCGTCTATGTTTAGGTTTTTCATCAAATTCTGTTAATGAAAAATGACATAATATACATTAATTAATATAAACTCAAAGATCACTTAATATTAAAATTAAAATAAACCCCACAATCAAGTAAGTTTGAAGTTTTTATTAATGTATACTATGTTTGCACTTGTTAACAGAATTTGGAGAGAAATAAAAAAAAAAAAATGCTCTAAATTATAACAAAAATCAAAGTCTAATGACTGTAGTGACCAAACTTACATCACCTTACCTCGCTAAACTCTCTTCACCTCAACACACTTAAACTCAACTTGACTCATCTCATGTCCAAATAAGCCCCATGTCTACTTAGAAAGTCACTTACTATTATTTCCTGTTTAAATTCATAAGTTTTACGATTGAATATTTAATTTTTATTAATATGTTAAATTTTACGTTTAATTTTAATTTTGTAATTAAATTCATTAAATTTTTAAATAATGTACTAGGTTTGTCTTTAATTTTAATTTTATAATACGGCAAATCTCCATTAGATTGTATGGTTAATTGCTAAGGTGGACGAAAATATTTATGGGATTTATATGTGACATGAACAATGATTTTGAAAAAATTATATTTTTTTAAATAGATTATGCTAAGGTGGCACACACAAATTCATAATAGTTCTCCTCAAACTCATAATAGTTGTACTCAAAATTAACACAATAATTTATAATAATAAGTAGATTTATTATTAATTTTAGATATGATTATTATAAATTTGGGTAAAACTATTATAAATTTGTGTGTTACGTTAGTTTGTGAGAATTATTTGTTAAATTTGTTAATGGGTATAGCATTTTTCAATTAATTATGGGTCGGCCACTCGTTCTCTTCCTCTAGAGCCCACATTTTTATCTTCGTGGTACCCATGATATATATATATATTTTTTTCCCTCTCATCTCCATTCATCGCTAGCACCGATGGTGTAAACCCATTTGGATTTGCAATGGTTTGCAAACCCATCTAAGGTTCCCTGATTTAGGAAACCTAGATTTGGGTGGGTTTGCTGGGTTTTGGGGGAATCCAAATCTGAGTTCATAAGTTATGGTTATGCCGTCGATTCTGTATTATTATTAATAATTTTTTTATAAATTCTATCAATTTTTAGCTCTATATTGTTTGTGGTGCTAATAATGAGATGTTTGTTCTAAATTGGGAGATCATAAACTAGCCATTGTTCTTTCTGCTGAAAGGAAAAAACTTAATTTGTACAATTATTTCTGAGGTAATGTATTAAAACTCCAATTCAATTAATGTTGTGAGGTTAGAGTAAATTTATATTTTCTTGGCATAGTTGTTAATTGAAGTACTAGAATAATCATTTCCCTTGCTTGCTTGCTTTTGGTATTCTCTTTGAAATTACTGTCCTTGGGTGGTTCTCGGCCCTCATGAGTTTTTGGTATTTTTTTTGTTTTGTTTGCAGTTGATATGTGTTTTTATTTAGCTAAAAATTATTTTTTATAGATCTCAAAACAGTTTTGGACATCTACAGGTTTTGAATATAAAATTTTGGTATAGTTATATAAATTTTGGAATTGAGACTCAACCTAATTAAACTGGAATTTTGTATGGGCTGAGTTAGTTCAATTTTGTTTTATGGTTGGTTGTTTTTAATCTGAAATTATAGACTTACTAATATAATTATTATTTCGAGTCAGATTTATGTAAAAAAAAAAAATGAATCATCTTGATTTATGAATATCATTATTTATGGATAATTAGGGTAAGGAACTTTGATAATTTCATGAACACATTACAATAATAGTCACTACAAAAAAATTCAGTTTTTAGCGATGAAAAAAATCCGTCGTTAAAACTAAAAAAAATTTCGCTAAATTTTAACGACGAAATTTAACAATGAATGGTTTCAACAACAGGATGCTTCCATTGCTAATCAGCGATGGGGTGTTTCTGTCGCAGATCAACAATGCGTCACTGATTCCGTCGTTGATTAAAAAAAATAAAATTTTAAATATAAATAAAATAATAATAATTATAAAATATATAAATTAAAATTTAAACACAAATTTTTATATTTATTTAATATAAATATATAAAAATAAATTTCTAATAATTAAAAATTTATTTTAATTAAATAAAATAACTAACTCACCAACAATATTTATATCATTATCATTATATTTGTATTTCTAATTTTAAAATTGTATTTAATATATTTATAACATTATATTTGTACTTCTTTTTTTAAAATACAAATGAGAACTAATTAAAATACAAATATTAATCTTTTTATTTAAAATTATTATAATATTTTTAATAAATAACTACTTAAAAACACTTTTTAAAAATAAATTGTATATTTATTTTATTTTTCATATATAATTAATATTTCATTGAAAAAATTGACATAATTTTTTTTATTTTTAATAAACAGTTTCTAATAATTTCTCATTTAAATCATCAATAATATATACACAATACACAATAATATATACAGAATATATAACTATAAAAATGTAAAATAAACAATAATATACATACAATAAATATAAATAACATAGAAATTAAAATTAACAGTTAATCATTAAAAAATAACTAACAGTTAAAAAAAACTACAATGCACAGAGAAAAAATGAAGTAATTTATAACTAAAATAGATTTTTTTATTTAAAAAATATTCAAAGATGCATTTAAAAGTTAAAATACTAAAAATATAATGCGCAAAGAAAAAAAATACCTTATAAATTTTGGTGATACTCGTATCTTTTAAATGAAGACTCTACAACAAAAAAAAATAAATAAATAAACAAAACTTTGAAAGTGAGGCAATGTAGACGGGGCGAGGAGAGAAGGAAAAGAGAGGAGACATAGAATGTAGTCGGGTAGGGGAGGGGATTTATAAAGGGGGCAGAAAAATTCAAAGGGGAAGGCGAAAAAATTCAGTTAAGGGGGGCACGGGGGGAAAGGGGGATTAGCGATGGGTATCTCCCGTCGCTAAACAATGACGGGCATCTACGCGTAACTATTGAGGCTGTTTGATTTTTTTTTAATTTTTTTAAAGTTTTAAAAAAATTCATAAAATCTAAATAATATGTATACAGACAAAAATATATATATATATTTATACTCAATAATAAACATAAAATAATATATATAAATAATAAACAAAATCCTAAATTTAGAACATCCTACTTTCACGCAATTTACAGGGTTCAACAAGCAATTGATATTTCACGATCAATGATATATTGAAAGACTCATTTAGGTCTTCCAATATCAATAAATTGATTGTTTCATTGTTGTATATTCCAAAAAGAAAAAAGATCTCTGAGAGTTACTAATAAATTTTGTAAGTTTATTTGTACTAATAATTTTTGTAAGTAACTCTAAGTTTATTTTGTAAGTAACTCTAAGTTTATTTGCACTAATAATTTTTGTACAAATAAACAATGATCGAGTGTCTTCCATGATATTTGAATATATAAATATATGTTTGTATTTTGTATTCAAATATGTTTTATTCTTTGTGTCTTATATTCGGATATGTTTTATCTGTGTTTGTCTTATAACCGAATATATATATATATATTGCCTTTAAGTCAAATGGATATAAGTTTCTTTGTTTGTTTTGTATTCGAGTGCAGACAGAATATTCCGTTGCTAATTCAAATGGATATTAATTTTAATTTTAATGTTTATTAATTTTATTTCGTTGCTAATTCAAATGAAAGTTTTATAAATTATTATATTAGTAGCGAAAAATTCAGTCCCTATTTTGATTTTAATTTGTAATTTTATTCTTTTATTAATTTTTCAACTTAACAATGGAATATTCAGTCACTAATTTTGAATTTTTATAAATTCTATATTTAAATATGAAAATTTTCTTTGTCAAATGAGATTTTAAATTTAATTTAAATATTTTATAAATTTCACATTTTAGCAATGGAATAATTCAGCCACTAAAACTTATTATTTAATTTATAATTTTTTTAAATTTTAGGGATGGAAGAATTCCATCACTAAAAGATTTAAATTTTAATTTAATTTTTTTTCAATCTAACGACCAATTTGATCCAATTTAGAATATGCAATACAAAGGTAAAGAAAAAAAAAGTGGACTTTACTATTCCTATAGAATTGGTTGTGAGAACTAGAATTTATTATTATAAATATGTTCAATTTTAAATTAAGAATATTATGTCTAAGTGAAGATTGCGAAGAGTAAGTAATGTAGAATTATTATCCAAATTCCAAAAACATTCATGTCAAATCACTAAGAATGAAATAAATAATAAACGGAAGTGTACCTGTATCCATTGTGATGATTGATCAAAATGGGTCTTTTTGATCTTCCAATTGATTTCTAGTTTCTTAGAATTTCTCTGTTGATGGGGATGTAGAGATATCAAAACTTCTTAATCAATTGGGGACCATAACCCCTTTATATAGCAGTTAATAACAACTTCTAATATTTCTAAATTGGCCTCTCTTCAATTTAGAAATATAACTTATGTCTCTACACATTAATTCCATGATAGTTTAATACCCAATAGCCCAAAAATAAACTTTATAGATCACTTTTAATTGACTAAACCTTAAGATAACATTACACATTTCACAATACATTTGTGGCCCTATATATTGAATAATTTATTTTCAACAATCTCCTATTAGGCCACAGATGTAACCTTACAAATGTGCACAACCTTATGAGCTCCAAAATTTTTGCTATCACTATTAAGGGTATTTCCGAACAATCTCGTCCATTAATTATACTGATATAGGATTAAAATGATCTTCGTCACATTTAGCGTGATTAAATTCATCAATGGTCACTTATACCAATACAACCAAATAACATAGATCAATCATGGATGTGTAGCATGAAAATTACATGTGATGTGATCCAAACATGTCTATTTCCAACTGGTCCTACCTTATTTCTTAGTGAGATCAATACTGAATATAATATATCAGAGTGAAATGAACCGAATACTTTATTTCTGTACAGAAAATATTCAAATACAAGAATGTCTTTATAACAAACATAAAACAACGAGAATACAAACTCCCACTAAAACATGATATCCTTATACAATACAACACCCATATGAACAGTGTGCTCATGAAAGACCTTAGGTGGTAATCCCTTGGTAAGTGGATCCGTAATCATGGAGTTTGTCCTAATGTGTTCTATGCAAATCTGTTCACTCTGCATTCTTTCCTTCACAACTAGGAACTTTATGTCAATATGCTTAGACTTAGATGAGCTCCTATTGTTATTGGAATACAGAACTGCTGATTTATTATCACAATATAACTTAAGTGGTCTTTCTATACCATCCAAAATATGTAGCCTAGTGACAAAATTTCGCAGCTATATTCCGTGGTTGGATGCCTCGTAACACGCCACGAATTTTGCTTCCATAGTGGAAGATGCTATGAGTGTTTGCTTGGCACTCCTCCAAGAAATGGCTCCTCCAGCTAGTAGATAAATGTAGCCTGAAGTGGATCTTCTACTGTCTTGGCATCCGGCAAAATCGGAGTCGGAATACCCTATGATCTCCAATTGATTCGATCTCCTATATGTGAGCATGTAATCTTTTGTTCTCTGCAAGTATCGCATAACCCGTTTTGCTGCTTTCCAATGATCCATGCCAGGGTTGTTTAAATATCTGTCTAACATGCCAACAATGAATGCTATATCCGGATGTGTACAAACTTGAGCATACATTAGACTCCTAACAGCTGACGCATAGGGAATCTTCTGCATCTCCTTAACTTCAAGTTGATTCTTAGGGCACTGACTGAGACTAAATTTGTCTCCCTTAGCGACAGGGGTGTCACCTGGCTTACAATTCTGGATGCCAAATCTTTTAAGCACCTTATTGATATAGCTCTTTTGTGATAATCCAAGAATATACCGAGAACAATCTCGGTGTATCTGAATCCCTAACACAAAATAGACATCACCAAGATTTTTCATCTCAAAATTCTTTGATAGGTATCTCTTAGTTTCATGCAATAAGCCTATATCATTAATGGCAAGCAATATGTCATCAACATACAAAATCAGGAAAATATGTTTACTCCCACTGAATTTTTGATACACACAATCATCCATAGCATTAACCTCAAAACCAAACGAGATAATGACTTGATGAAATTTGTGGTACCATTGACGGGAAGCTTGTTTGAGCCCATAGATGGATTTCTTTAATTTGCAAACCATATTCTTTGGGTCTCCTGACATAAAGTGTTCTGGTTGCACCATATAGATCGTTTCATCAATGTCGCCATTGAGAAACGTCGTCTTAACATCCATCTGATGTAACTCAAGATCAAAATGTGCAACAAGCGCCATAATAGTTCTAAAAGAGTCTTTCGTAGAAATCGAAGAGAAAGTCTCTTTGTAGTCGATGCCCTCCTTTTGGGTAAAACCTTTAAATACAAAATGAGCCTTATATCTTTCCACATTATCTTTCGAATCTCTTTTGGTTTTAAATATCCATTTACAACCAATGGGTTTCGCACCTACTGGTAATGGGATAAGATCTCAAACTTTATTGTCTTGCATAGACTTGTACTCCTCATTCATGGCATCAATCCACTTTTGAGAGTTAGAATCCTGCATGGCTTGATGGACATTAATTGGATCATCATCCACCATTCCAATATCTTCCTCACGTTCTTGAAGAAATACTATATAATCGTCTGGGATAACACTTCTTCTTTCTCTACTGGATCTCCTTAGTTCTTGAGGTTGTTGAGTTTGTTCTTCAGGAATAATTACTTCATTCTGAATGGGAAGTTGTTCAAAATTGTCTTGTTGAGGTTCCTGATTTCTTTCTTGATCAATGAAAGGTATAGAAGTCTGTACATTATCAAAAATAACAGTAGGAAACGAAATCGATTCCTCCTCAAAGATAATGTCTCTAACCTTATTTCTCCCCCCAAACTCAATATCCTCAAAAAATGTTGCAGTTCCCGTTTCAAAAATTGACCTAAGTGTGGGATCATAAAATTTGTAGCCCCTAGATCACTTAGAATAACCAATAAAGTAGTTGCTCACTGTTTTGGAGTCCAATTTCTTTTCATGTGGCCTATAAGGTCTTGCCTCAGCTGGACATCCCCAAATGTGAAAAGGCTTTAAACTAGGCTTTTTGCCTGTCCAAAACTCATAAGGTGTTTTGGCAATTGCTTTAGTTGGAACTCTATTTAGAATATAAGCTGCAATCTTTAGTGCTTCTCCCCAGAGTGATTTTGGTAAGGTAAAATGACTAATCATACTCCTCACCATATCCTTAAGAGTTCTGTTTCGTCTTTCAGCTACACCATTCGTGCTAGGAGATTGTGGCATAGTGTATTGTGGGACGATTCCACATTCCTCTAGAAATTTAGCAAATGGTCCTGGACGTTGTTCGCCTGAACCGTCATATCTGCCATAGTACTCACCACCATGGTCAAACCTGACGATTTTAATCCTTTTGTTGAGTTGATTCTCAACTTCAGCTTTAAAAGCTTTGAACACGTCCAAAGATTGAGATTTCTCATGAATGAGATATAAATACCCATAACGTGAGTAATCGTTTATGAATGAGATAAAATATTGTTGACCATTCCAAGAAGCCGTAGGGAATGGTCCACAAATATCTGTATGAATCAATTCTAAGACGTCTGAAGTTCTGTTAGTACTTAATCTCTTAGTTTTGGTCTATTTTCCCTTGATGCAATCAATGCAGACATCAAAGTCTGTGAAATTAAGGGAATCCAAAGTGCCATCAGACACAAGTCTCCCAATTCTAGCTTTTGAGATATGACCTAATCACTTGTGCCATAATGACGCTGAATTTTCTTTGTTTAATTTGCGTTTAGTACCTCGAGATTCCACATGCAAGGTTTCATGATATAACGCAACAGTATCAAGCAAATATAGGTTATCGTATGCACATAATGAACCAGTACCAATAACATTTGAATTTAATGAAAGACTAAACTGATTGTTTCCAAAAGAACAATAATATCCAGATCTGTCCAATAAAGAAACAGAAACCAAATTCCATCTAAAAAACTGTACAACAAAAGTGTCTTTCAAATCCAAATAATAACCAGTTGCTAATAATAACCTAAAAGTGCCTATTACATCAACTTCCACCGATTTGCCATCACCAACAAAGATGTATCTTTCACCATTAGTTGGCTTTCGGTAGCTCAGGCAACCCTGCATAGAAACACTTATGTGAGTAGTAGCACCAGAATCTAACCACCAAGTGTTTCTACGTACTGAAGCTAAATTAATCTCAGAACAGACCAAAGTAAGAATTGTACCTTTCTTTGCATGCCAAGCATGATATTTGGCACAATCCTTCTTCACATATCCAGGCTTATTGCAAAAGAAACAACCCTTATTGTCTTGCTATTGTTTCTTCTATGCTGGACCCATAGGAGCAGTTTCATATCATTTCTTTCTTTTCTTGCCCTTATCTTTAGGGGTGCTAGCCAAGTGAGCACTTTCAGTTCTATCATGCTTCAATCTTTCTTCCTCTTGCACACAATAGGAAATGAGCTCATATAGAGACCATTTATCCTTCTGGCAGTTGTAACTGACCTTAAATTGATTGAAGTGTGCTGGAAGCGAGATTAATACCAAATGCACAAGCAAGTCATCAGACAACTCAAGCTTTAATCCCTTAAGTTTTGAAGCAATGTGAGACATTTCCATGATGTACTCCCTTATGTTACCTTTGCCTTTATATTTCATTGAAATCAAGCGTTGCAAAAGCGTGCTTGTTTCAGCCTTATCATTTTTCGCAAAGCGTTTCTCAATTTCGACAAGGAACTTCTTAGCATTAGTTATCCCTTCGGACGCTGCAACTCTAAAGGCTTCCAGAATGTCGCGCTTAATGATCATAAGACTCATGCGATTTGAGCGATCTCACTTCTCAAAGTTCCTCCTATCATGAAGTGAACTTTCATCCGTAAGAGAAGCGGGTTGCTCAATCCTGAGCGCAAGGTCTAAATCCATGCAGCCTAGAACAATCAAAATGTTCTCTTTCCAATCCTTGAAGTTTGTCCCATTCAGCATGGGAATTGAATTTATATTGGCAGATATTGTAGTAGCAGACACATTAGCTGTATAGAGAACAAAATAACCAAATAAAAACATGCTCAATTAATATCCATAATAAATCAATCAATAGATTCAAATAATGGTGAGCCCCATCTCAAGATACCTAGCACAACATTAATATCAAGTCTTTGGACAGTAATATTAACTGTAAGTAGTACTCTTGGTGTAATAATCAAACACTGATAATAATTACATATCAAACAATAAATCTTCCTTTGGGCCGATTTATTGGTCACATGTGTAAACCGAACAATTATTACGCATTTATTACCACAAGTGCATATAAAACCATGTTAAACATTTACCTTCCTTTGGGCCGATAAATATTCACACAAGTTACATCCACACAACCTTTTACATTTTAAAACAAATTAATTTCCACAAGAAGGTCACTTTGGCGACATATTATTTCAATTAATTTATTTTAAAATATATATATATAAGCAAACCAATATTGGAATTTAAAATTGCACCAAAATAATTATTGAGTGAGAACTGGATCGGGTTGGGTCAACCCGTCCCTGATCCTGCACCAGCCCGCCCAATCCCTTGTTTCCTTTAAAAAAATAGTTTTTTTTTTTTAAATCAAACTGTTATTTGGTGAAACATTAATGAAAAAAAATGAAATAAAAAAAAACTGTTTCAGGAAACCCTAGGGGATGAACCCCTAGGGATACAAACTGTCATGACGCCGCGACCTGGAAGCCGCAGCTAATTCCTTTTTGATTTCTTTAATGCAGCGGCCAGATGGCCGCTGCTTTCCTTAATGCCACGGCCACTGGCCGCGACTTTAATTTCTTTTATTAATAAGTTCCTTAATGTCGCAGCCATATGGCTGCGGCTATTCTTTACCGATGCAGTCTTGACTACAGACTGCATCGTAACTGAATTTTTGAACAAATTGAATGGATGAAAACTTAAAGATCATAATATTAAAAGTAAATCTTAATGATTTAACACAAAAATCGCTCTGATACCACTTGTAGAATTATTATCCAAATTTCAAGAACATTTATGTCAAATCACTAAGAATGAAATAAACAATAAACGGAAGCGTACCTGTATCCATTGTGATGATTGATCAAAATGGATCCTTTTGATCTTCCAATTGATTTCTAGTTTCTTAGAATTTCTCTGTTGATGGGGATGCAGAGATATAAAAACTTCTTAATCAATTGGGGACCATAACCCCTTTATATAGCAGTTAATAACAACTTCTAATATTTTCAAATTGGCCCCTCATCAATTTAGAAATATAACTTATATCTCTACATATTAATTCCATGATAGTTTAATACCCAATAGCCAAAAAATAAACTTTATAGATCACTTTTAATTGGCTAAACCTTAAGATAGCATTACACATTTCACAATACATTTGTAGCCATATATATTGAATAATTTATTTTCAACAAGTAATATATAAGATTACGAATGATGTAGGAAAATACAATATATTCAAATATATTTATGTCTTTTAGAAAATGAGAAGTTTGGTTGTTTATCATTTAATGTAAATAATGTCTTCTCATTTACATATTAAATATAAAATAATTATAATATAAGTGTGAAACAATATTATTTTATCTCATCACTATTTTATCTCGTTTTTAATTTTATAGTGACACTATTTAATCCACCAATCAAATAGGACGTACAAGTTTTTAGCATATTAGTTTACTATAATAAATATATAGGTGAGTTACATAAAGTGAATTTCATAGAATTATATGAAACTCGCGGTATTCAATACAATGTATGGAATTTAGGGGTTTTTTTTATCATTGTTTGAAATAAATTTAATTTTATTCCATCGCTAAAAGATTTTAATATTAATTCAAATATTCTTCTATTTTAGCTACAAAACTATTCCGTCGATGAAAAATTTTAAATTTAGTTAAATTTTTGTTATTAAAAATTATTTGTATTATAGAGTTAAAATTTTTAATTTAATTTTTAAATTTTTTATTTTACCGTTGAGAGATTTTCATATTAATTTATATTTTTAATTTATTTTAACGATGGAACAATTCCATCACTCAAAGCAGATTTATTTAATTTTTAAGTTTTCATTTTTAGCGATGGAATTTTTTCATTGCATAAGAAAATGAAATTAAATAATTAACTTTAGCAATGGAGTCTTCCGTCACTAAACCTTAAAATTAAATTTTAAAATAATTAATTTTAGCAAAGTAATTATTCCATTTTTTAAAATATTTAAATACTAATTTATGCATGTTTTAAATCTTTTAGAGATGAAATTAATTCATTGCTAAAAAATTTAAAATTAAATTTTAATTTTAATATTTTTTAGCGACGGATCTCATTGTAGCTAAAAATTTAAAATTAAATTAAATTTTAATGTTTGTTAGATACATACCTATACTTGTGTAATTCAAGTATAGCGTCATGTACGTGGAGAACTATGGGGAGGTATATATTGTCAAATTTCTTCAAAATAGTTGATCTTGTAAGCTTGCTGTAGTGAGGTGACCATACCCAAGAATGGGACAACAACCTTCCTCATTCTATAGGAGTGAAAACATTGTACAATATTGTAAAAAGTATATCAACTACTCTCACATAACACAAGTTATTTTTCTACCAGAATAGGTTTACCAAGAGATTGGTATGGAGGATATATAACACTTGGATTCATATATCAAATAAGTTAGATCTTTTTTTACAAACAAGGGATTCAGAAGTGTCTTGAGTTTGATTATAGGCAAAAGCTGAGGCAATGAAATTTGGGTTATCTATATTGTGCTACCTCATGAGTGATGGAAAAATAAACACTCGCTCTTGGTAGTGGGTGCTCACTCATTTTTTATTTTTACGCTCAGTGTTCAATTATATATATATATGTGTGTGTGTGTGTGTGTGAATATCCTATATGAGGAATGGGATTTGAGTTGCACCCTTTAAGTGGTGGGTGATCACCGATTTCTTTTTGTTTAATACATATTCCACAAATGATGGAATTTTAATCACTTTCTCTGGATAGTGGGTCATCACTCTTTTTTTAGTTATATACTGGCTCTATTAAAAAAAGAATGGCTAAAAGGAATGTGTCATTTTTAATTTATATATTAGTAAATTATACATAAAAATAATATAAATAGATAAATATGCATTAAAAAGAACTTTGAGGAGGTCAAATTGACTTTTATTGCATATTTTCTCAATGCATGAGTGATAATTGTACAAGACCTTATAATTTTATATTTTATAATTTTTTCACTATTACTTATAACTATATGTTTTAATTCATTCTAAATGGAGAGTTCTAATTTAAATGACTTTTAAGTGCAATGAAAAAGAAATAACAAATTTAATACTCATACATACAATTGACTACACAATCTAGATCGATGTTGATTATTTTGCTTACCTGTTCATTAAATGTTAAAACTTACAGACTAGAGGAGCATTTTCACTCGAGTTCTACTTGATCTTGATCTTTTGAGTTTTACTAATTTTGCAATGATTTGTTGGTAATAGGTTAATTTAGAAAAATGTCATATATAAGACTAAATTTTGATGTTGTGCTCAAGTTTCCCTCTAATTGGTATCGACATCTATATCCTACATCCTATCTTTACTACCTATTTGCTAGTTGATTTTTTTTTTCTCAAGTTTATTCCTACATTTTGCTTTCTTATTTTCTAGCTAATTATTCTTTGAATTTCATTTTATATATCATTTTTTTTTCTTATTTTTGAATGCCTTTGAAATCTAGTTTTATAGAGATTTTCTATTTAATTTGTAATTAAAATGGTGTGTTTTCTAGTTTTATTGCACATTTATTTATTTATTTTTTCATCTTCTCGTTCCCGACAATTAAAAATTGTTAGGAAAGCCATACTTTTATGAAAAATGCTATTTGTGCAAATAATTAGATTACCAAGAGGATGATTAAAGGTGCCAAATGACAAAAATATTCTCACCCAATTTGCAAATTCACTATCCTTGCCCTTGGCCATCTCTTTTCTCCTCTGTCAAGGTCGCCTCCAGCAAGCTTTGTCTTGTCGATCGCTGATGCATCCTCTCATCGTCGCCTTGCAGCCCCTCGCGTGACCACTGCTGCATCTTACCATCACCCCGCTGTAGTGCCTCGTGCAATCGTTGCTGCATATCTTGTTGTCGCCTAGCACTGATCGTCGCTGCACCATCTCATCGCTATCGTCTCTGGACAAAGTTGTTAAAATCAGGATTTTAAGTGGGATCGAAAAAATGTCCATAAAATCGGATCGTAAAATCGAATTGTAAAATCGTAAAATTTTAGAGATAATTAAAAATACCCTTCAATTTTTATAAATATATGTTTATAATAACATAATTTTGTAGAAAATGAATTAATATCTTTTAATAACCTAATTATTTCTTATTATAGTTCAAAAGATATACTTCCAAAATATAGCTAAAAAATAGCAGGTTGGTATATAGGCAATTTAGAGGCAAAATATAGGTAATTTAAAGGTAAAATATAGCTTTAAATTCTTTAGAGCATTCTTTGAACGTCTTCCATTAGATTTATGTTGCATTTTTTTCTTGATTTAACATTGATTAAATCAAGTAAAATCCCGATTTGGGGTTTGGTGGTCCATTAATTAATTATTTGTTTGTCTTGATTTACTTATGCAATCAATGTTAAATTAGGTAAAAATTATAATTTAAATCAAGTAAATTGCAACTTATGCAATTAATATTAGGTGCTATGTGACATTGGAACTTATGCAATCAATGTTAAATCAAGTTCCAATTTAGAGGCAAACTATAATAATTTATTGCATAAGTTCCAATGTCAGATGCTATGTGACATTGAGACGTTGAAAACATTCTCTAAATTGTAACTTAAATCAATGAAGGTCTTTGAATAGTAAAATCGTTTAGGGATCTCTGAAGTGTAAAATCGTATATGTAAAATCGAGATTTTATAGGATTTTATCCTAAATTGAATTTTACATGGATTTGAATCGTTTAGGGGTCTTCGAATTTTAAAATCATACGCATAAAATTGGGATTTTAACAATAATGTCTCTGGATACTACAAAAAATTCCTAATTTAAAGACGGATTTAGCGATGGAATTTTTTCGTTGCTAATTAGAGACGTCTCAGTGACGAATATTTCGTTGCCAAATTTTTTTATTTTTTTTTTAAATTTAGCAACGCAATATTCCGTCACTAAATATTTTTAATATTCTTTTATTAAAATTTTAAATTTAGCTTCGGAATATTCCGTCACTAAATAATTAATTTTTTTTTTATTCTTAAGCCACGAGGGTGACCACGTTGCTGAATTTTTATTTAATTTCTTTTTTTTTATTTTTTAGCTACGAGAGTGACCCCGTCGCTGAATTTTAAATTTTTATTTAATTCTTTTTATTTTTTAGTGACGGAAGAGACCCGATGGCTGAATTTTTATTTTTTATCTAATTTTTTTTATTTTTTAGCTATGGGAGTGACCTCGTTGCTGAATTTTTAATTTTTATTTAATTTTTTTTTAATTTTTAGCAACAGGAGTGAATCCATCGTTGAATTTTTATTTTTTATTTATTTATTTTTTAGCCACAGGTGTGACCCCGTCGCTGAATTTTTTATTTTTATTTAATTTTTTTTTTATTTTTTAGCGACGAGAGTGACCCCGTTGTTGAATTTTTAATTTTTATTTATTTTTTTTATTTTTTAGCGATAGGAGTGACCTTGTCGCTAAATTTTTAATTTTTATTTATTTATTTTTTATTTTTTAGCCACAGGCATGACCCATCATTGAATTTTTATTTTTTATTTTTTATTTTTTAGTCACGGGGTGATCCCGTAGCTAAATTTTCAATTTTTATGTAATTAAATTAAAATTATTTAGAGGTGGAATATTCTATCGCTAAATAATTAAAAAAATAAATTAATAATTAGAAACTTTACCGACGGGACAACCCCGTCGCTAAAAAAGAAAAAATTAATAAAAAATAAAATTTATTAATTATGTATTAAACAAAGGATAAATAAAAATTAAAATTCTTTAGTATGCAAATTTTATGTATTTTATTTACAAACCAAAATATGTAAATTGATATGATATTGTAAAATTTTTAATAACAAATATGTATTAAACTAATTTTTAATCAAATAAAAATTAAATATTTAAGAGATTAATTAATTACAACATTTAACTGATATATTAGTTGAGTGAAAATTTTATAACATTTATTTTTTTTAAGTATTAATTTATGAATTAAAAAATTTAAAATATTAATTTAAAATAAAATTAAAATGACTGGCAATTAAATATAGTATATAATTATTATATGTAGTATATGTAATAAGAAGGCTTGCAACTTGGATGGTTGCGCGCGCTCACACAAAGGACCAGAGATTGAAATTAAGGAGAGGGGAAGGAAATGAGTTGCGCTGGAAAATTAATCCCAGCGTACATGTGGCGGCTTAAAGGGGAGCAATTTGGCCCGTAGAGTCACACGCAAGTGTCTGCTCAGTGGGATTAATTGATTTTTTTTTAAATAAAAGTTAGCAACGGAATTGTTTCCGTAGCTGATTAGCGACGGAAACTTTTCCATCACTAATTTTAATTTATTTTAATTTTTTTATTATGTTTTAGCAACGAAAAACTTTTCGTCGCTAAAATGATTTTTAATTTTTTAAATATTTTTTTTGTGTTTTATTTTTTAATCAGCGATGGAAAGTTTCATCGCTGATTTATTTGTTAAAATTTAGCGACGAGAAAATGCTCATCGCTAAATTTTTTGGTATGAATTTTGATGTTTTAGTGACGGAAATATCCATCGTTAAATGTCATTTTTCTTGTAGTGAGATGAAGCCCGACTTAATAATCGATGATGAATCATCGGATAAAATTTAATTCAATCATCAGATCTATCATTCCATCAGTACAAGTAGCATGATGGCAAACGTTAGCAAAGCACAACTTTCTTGACGGTTTGTAACTGCAGGTAAAGGACACACCATTTCCCATGGTTACAAATCGCTGGGAAAATTATGAGTATTCTTGATAGTCATAGTCGTCAGCACAACTTGATTAATGCCGGCAGTCACGGTGGTCGGCATATCCCAAGTTCTACAAGTTGTTTTAGTTGATTGCTAAGAAGACTTTTTTTTAGGGAAATTCTATTTAGAACCATCAATTTTGCTCTCCACAACCTATTTTTAATATTCCTAAAAAACCCTCATATAAAATCTCATATTTACCCTTAATGAATGTTGTACACTCAACCAACCAGCATTTACTCTTTCAAGCGCGCGTGCACGCAATTTCTCACCCACCATCGCTACAACTACTTTACTCACCATATCTGAACACCTTTACTCACCCACACTGCGCAGCCATTGTTATTGAACATACAACAAGCATTACAGAACAACTATTACTCAACACGAAAGATTGTTAAGCACAGTTCTGCTCGTGATAGGCAAGTTAAGCATAGAAGATTATCATAAATAAATGTTTACGGAGTTTTACAAAGAAGATAATAACTATTCATGTTCTGGCGAGAAAGAAGAGGATGAAATACATGAGGTATTTGAAAATTTGTTGTATTTCTAAATTTATTTATAAGCAAGAGTTGGAAAACTCTGAAGGATACCCCAAATCCTTGAATTCGGGGAATCAGCGTGCCCCGAATCGAATAAGTGTGCCCCGAATCCTTCAATTCGGGGACTCCTTGAGTATCCGAACCAAAGGATTCGGGAACTCGAGAATGCCCCGAATCCTTCGATTCGGGGGAGTCAAGTAATCCCGAATCTAATGATTTGGGATATTTCATTACTTTAAATTATTTATGTTTTTTATTTAAATAATTTTTATTTTTTGTTCATTTCATCAGTTAGCTGTTGAACCATTTACTAATAATCAAGTATCATACATTATTAAACTTTCATTTAGTTATTATTTAAACAATGTTTTCAAATTATTTATGTTTTCTACTTACATAATTTTTTTTCATTTGAATAGTCATTTGATGCTACTGAACCATTTACTACCAATGAGGTATCATACATTTTTATTAAACTTTTATTTCATTATTATTTGAATAATATTTGAATTATATTTGAATTCTATTTTTTTATCAGTTGTTTAGCAGTAAAGAAGAACTTATTGGATGAGTTAGACAAGTTGGAAAAGAAAATGGAATTGTTATCATGATAAAGGGTTCTGAATGTGGAGGTCCCGGAAGGCAATTTACAGTTCGCTTTGCTTGCGAAAGAGGTGAAAAATATAGACCATCAAAAAAGAGAGAAGAATCAGGGGAAGAATTAAAAGGTAAGTGTACGGTTCAAAGAAATGTGATTGTCTATTTCAATTAGTTGGCCTCAAAGTTTTAGACGAAAAATGGAAGTTGAAGATTACATATGGATTTCACAATCATGCACTATCAACTCAACTTGAGGGTCATTCATATGCAGGGTGGCTTATAGAAAAAGAGAAAAAAATATTGAATACAATGTCTAATAATCTTGTGAAGCCTAAAAATATTTTGATGGCTATAAAAGCAAAGGACGATAGAAACGTCACTACTATCAAAACTATATATAATGCACGTCAAAGATATAGACTTATAGAGAAAGGTGATCAATCACAAATGCAACAGTTGATGAAGAAATTAGGAGAATGTAATTATGTGGAGTGGCATAGATGTGAGAGATCAACAGATTGTATTACAGATTTATTTTGGGCTCATCCGATGGCTATAGAGTTATTAAAGGTATTCCCCCATGTTTTAATAATGGATTGTACATACAAAACTAATAGGTACAGATATCCACTGCTTCAGATTGTTGGTATAACATCCACTGAATTGACTTTTCCTGTTGCATTTGCATTCATGGATCATGAATACGAGGATAACTACACATGGGCAATGGAAAGATTACAGAGTTTGATGGGATCTAATATATTTCTGAGAGTAGTTGTTACGAACAGAGAATTAGCATTGATAAATGCAATACATAAAGTGTTTCCAAATGCTACCACCTTATTATGCAGGTGGCATATATCAAAAAATGTACTCGCTAATTGTAAGAAGTTCTTCGATAGAAAAGAGACATGGGAGAAGTTTATATTAGGTTGGCAGCTTGATATGTTTGCCTCAACTGAGAATGAATACAAATGTCGGCTTCATAACTTAACAGTTTAGTATCATGTATATGACAATGCACTTGATTATGTGAGAAATGCATGGTTGAATAATTATAAGAAAAAAATTGTTGCAGCGTGGACAAATAAGATAATGCATTTTGGGAATTTTACTACTAACAGATACTATTTATAAAACTCAGATCTCATATATCTTTACTTATTATTTATATTAGAATATACTAAAAAATTACGATATCTGATATATCAATATGATTTTGTTCAAGACATCTTGGACAATCATCAACTCTCTTATTGAGTTACAGCATACTGAGATCAAATGATCGTTTGAGAAGAGCTTAACATTGGTGCAACATAATTTCAAACCAAAAATTTTCAGAGAATTACAAGGTATTATCTCTAGAAATGCAATGAATATAGTGTTAAAGGAAACACAGATATCTCAAAAAATTGGGGTGGATAAGATTTCATTTGGATGTGTGATAAGAAGTACACATGGTTTGTTTTGTACACATGAAATTGCAAAGTTCATCATTCAAGGACGACCAATTCCCTTATCAGTTGTGCATTCTCATTGGAGAAAGTTACATTTGATGCAGACTACTTGTGATGATGATATCTCATATCTATTGATGATTGAGCCAAAGATAGAGACCATATATAAGAAGTTTCAGTTAGAATCAGAGCCAGGTAAATTAGTATTGAAACAAAAGTTGAGAGAATTAGTTGATCCTGCTACAACTTCATTGATGCCACCAAGTGTTAAAGTTAAAACAAAAGGTAAGTCATCCTCAAAGAAAAAACATCATTTTGATAGTTCTACCAGGCGTGATGCATCATATTTTGAAATAGTACAGTCTTCTCATGATAATACAACCCCAGTAATACAGAGTTCAAGTAAAATAGGAAAGGAATGTAAACTTTCAAAATCTCGCGTGAATGTGAAATATAAATTGCGAGATTATGATGATTCTTTCCCACCAAACGTACAATATTTCATACACAATATTGTGAATGTAGATTCTGATGGACATTATGGGTTTCGTGCCATTGTGGCATTACTTGGCATGAGTGAGCAAAATTGGGGAGATATTCATCTTAACCTGATTGAAGAGTTACATGTTTTTCATGCTAAGTATTCACAATTATGCGAATCTAATATGCGTGTAGATGAGTTAATACATGCACTCTCTTGCTTTGAGTCTGTTGCACCTCCCCAGCACTTGATGACATTACCTGACATGGGACATTTGATTGCTTCAAAGTATAATGTGGTCTTGATCCATTTGTCTAGACTTCAATGTCTTACCTATCTTCCGCTGATATCAGTACGTCCTTCATCACTACAACACAGAATTATTAGTCTTGGTTTTGTGAATGAATGTCATTTTGTTCAGATATTCTTATTTGTTATGTTGTGTATTTGGATTATTATATAGTTATTATATTGTTATTAATAATATATGTTATTATTATTTTTCAGGCGTTTCTTAAACCAAACTTGCCAATACCTCCAGTTGCACTCAAGCGGCATACATATCGAGTTGATAGTGCACGAGAATGGGAAACACCATATATAGCTAGAATTGAAGCATTTTTGTCTATGATTGACAAAAATGTGGCAATTAAAGATATTATTGATTTAAGTGATGGATGAAAAAAATATGAATGTAATGTTATTGATTTAAGTGATGGATAAGAAAATTGTGTGATAATTTTTTTATCAAGTTTCATTTTTATAAAATTATAGTTGTATTAGTTATAGTTGTTATTGTGTATTAAATATGTGATGTTTTTATAAAATGTGATTTGTATGCAAGCACCATTGATATGTTTTCAGTTGCTTTAATTTAGATTTTTTAAAGTATTATTTAAAGTTACAGCAAAATTTATATTTATTTTGTTTTAATTATTCTTCAATTACTTAAATTTTAGTTTTTCAGTACATAAAATTGGGAGATAGGTGACGTCCGAACCCTGGGATTTGGGGATGCTCAGAATCTCCGAACTCAGGGGTTCGGGGATATCTCCAATCACCGAAGGCAGAGATTCGAGAGCATTTCCTAAACTCAGAGTTCGGGGCTATCTCCAATCACCGAAGCCAGAGATTCGAGAGGATTTATATATACCGAACTTGCGGGTTCAGGGACATCCCCAATCATCGAATTTAGAGATTCGGGGAGATTTATATTTCCTGAACTTGGGGTTCGGGAACATTCCAAATCACCGAACCTAGAGATTCGGGAAGATTTATATATCCCGAACTTGGGGATTCGGAAACATCTCAAATAACTGAATCCAGATATTCGGGAGAATTTATAAATTCTGAACTGGGCATCCCTAATCTGAGTCTATCCCTAAAATATCTTTTTATTTTTTAATAAAAAAATAAAAAAAAACATTATTTTCTTTAACAAAATAATGTAACGTGAGCTGTTTTAAGTTACATCAAAATTCATATTTTATTTATATTTCTTTAATTTTAATATTTTAATTTTAGTTTGTTAAGTTTTTTTAAAGTTATATCAAAATTAATATTTGTTTAGTTATAAATTTTTTTCAGTTGCTTTAATTTAGTTTATTTAATTTTTTTGAAATTACATCAAAATTTATATTTATTTTGTTTTAATTTCTTTTCAATTGCTTTAATTTCAACATAAAATTAAATTAAAACTCTCCTGAACCTCAATATTCGGGGGACTCGAGATATCCGAATCTTGAGATTCGGGAACGCCCAGCATTCTCGAACTCAGAGGTTCGGGGTCATTCTCAATCACCGAATCTAGAGATTTCGGAGGATTTGGAAATTCCGAACGGGTTCAGGAAAATTCTCAATCACCGAACTCATAAATTCGAAAGTATTTGAAAATCTCAAACTTAAGGATTTGGGGCCATCCCCAATCACCGAAACCAAAGATTCTAAAATTTGAGTGATTCTCGAACTCTGGGCTTCGGTACCTCTCTACTAGCAACAACATTTTTAAGTATATTAAATTTATATTTTTTAAGTTACATCAAAGTTATATTAAATTTATATTTCTTTACTTTTAATTTATTTAGTTGCTTTAATTTTAGTAATTTTAAAAGTTAAATCAACATTTATATTTATAACTTTTTTGAGTTGTTTTAATTTTAGTTTTCTTAAATTTTTTTAAAAGTTACATCAAAATTCATATTTTCTCTTGTTTTTTGTCTTTAATTGCTTAAAATTTAATTTTTTTAATTAAATATAAAAGAGAAAGAAAAATTAAATAAAATTACATGAAATTAAAACTAACAATAAAATATTATTACAAATCACTTAAATAACTTGATCCATTTTAGAAATAAAGCAAATAAAAGTACTAATAAAAATAATTAATTGATTCAATATTCCATCCTGCTCGTGCTTGAATTAGACTTACTCATCGTACTTGAATTAGTCTTGCTCATCTTGATTGGGGGGTTGAGAAGTACGAGATGTGGAGGCTCCAGTAGCATCACACGGGGGCGATAGATTGAAGCTTGTAGAAGATGATAGAATACGATTTATGTGGATACACGTCTCTCTCCATGCATCTGAGGATATGAGTTCTACACTTGACATGGTAAGATTGAGAGCACATAATGCAACACGATTACGTTGAAAAAAAAATATATCAATTTTTTTAATTTAAATAAATTATATTCAATAATAACTTAAATATAAACTTAAAATCTTACTACTTTAGCAAGATTAAGTAGATCTTCATCACCTCTATCGAACCCTGATCGACGTTCAGGATTTTGTATCAATGCACGAGTAATAGATCCATACCACGGTAAGTAATCATATGTAAAGTGCCATGGAAATTCACAAGCACTATAAAAAAAATTGGCATTTAGAGGTGGTTTTTTTTACATTTAGCGGCAGTTTTTAACCGCCGCTAAGTGATATCAGCCGTCGCGGAGCATTTAGCGGCGATTTTGACCAACCACTAGAATAACCGTCACAAATCATATTTTTTACAGTGATTTTAAAACCGTAGCAAAAATAGTGATTTAGCGGTAGTTTTTAAAATGTATAGCACGACGGTTTTTCAACCGCCGCCAAAATTAAAAAAAAATTAAAATTTTTAATTTTAGCAGCAGTTTTAGCTAAAATTAAAACAAAATTAAAAATTTTAATTTCTCCCACCCGCACCCACACCCGTCTATGCCCGCCCAGCCATGTGGCCGCATGTCCGCGCGCCACGTGGCGAGGCTGGCCCTTCCCCAGTTTCGAACCCAAGACCTCCCTTGTGCACATGCATGTGTGTAACCATCTAATCTGCCAAGTTCCCTTGTTACATAACTACATATGTAAATTATATACCATTACTTTTCAAAATTATATTTTATATTTTTTAATATAAAAAGAAAAATATTAATTAATTTATTATTTTTTAAAAGAGTAAAGGAATAAATTAAAAATAAATTAATTGAATTAAATTTACTAAATTAATTGATTAAAAATAAAAAATATATATTTTTAAAATTATTAAAATTTTGTTAAATTTATTTTTATTTTTATTTTTTTAAATTAAAGTTTTAGTTAACTAGTGGTGAACCCGTGTGATATATGAGAGAGTTTAATTTAAAAATAAAAAAAAATTTATTATTTTAAATAATTTTAATAAAATTAATAATTATAATTTTCTTAATTTTTAATCAAGTTGAAAAAATTTAAGTTTACTTAATTATTCACTATTCAATATGCTAATGGAGAACACTTTTAATTCAATATATTTATAAAACTTTTTTATTATATTATATTTATTTATAAATAAATATTATAAAATCTATAATATTTCTGCTTAAAGACGTTCATTATTTTCTATTTATTATATTATAATTATAAATATAAATTAAAATTCTTAAATATGAGTAAGAATAAGTTTTTCAATAATAACAAAATTTAAAAAAAATGAATTTTGATTTCTTTCATAGTCTTAAAAATGTGATACCTTGAATATTAATTAGCATTGAAAAATCCTAGTATTTGACAACCTTAAATAATTTTTTATGAATTTGTTAAGACATCACATTTTCAAGAGTATAATATAATTATTAAAGTAATTAATAATTAATTAATCACTACATTTGATTTAATGCAATTTTTTTAGGGAAAAAATTCACCATTGATTGACACTTGGCAAAATACTTTATTTGACTATCATATTTTAATATTATATAAATATACATAGAATAAAGATATAAAAATAATATTTTAAATAAATAGATAATTTTCTATGACTTAATTAATAGTTTAAGTTGTCTATTAATATTTCTCATAAAACTCATGTAAATCATTAATGTAAGTTTTGGGGGAAAATTTCTTTTTTCAAGACTATCCTACTTTTATATATATAAAGATGTAAATTACAAAATATAAATTATTAATGCAATAAGTATTAAATGCAAATCATTAATGCAAGTTTTGGGGAAAATTTTTATTACTACTTATTATTTCAAAGCAATTGAAAATTTTAAATTATTAATGCAAATTACAAAATATAAATTATTAATACAACAAGTATTAATTGCAAATCATTAATGCAAGTTTTGGGGGAAAATTTCTTTTTTCAAGACTATCCTATTTTTATATATATAAAGATATAAATTAAAAAATATAAATTATTAATGCAATAAGTACTAACTGCAAATCATTAATGTAAGTTTTGGGAAAAATTTTTATTACTACTTATTATTTCAAAGCAATTGAAAATTTTAAATTATTAATGCAAATTACAAAATATAATTCAAATTACAAATAATTTAATTGAAATAAGTATTTCTTTTTATAAATACAATAAGTATTTCTTTTTACAAATAATTTATTAATACAATAAGTATTAATTGCAAATAATTTAAGATTTTATATTTCTTTTTGTTAATTTAATTCAATTTAATTTTAATTTTAAATTATTTAATTTTAATTATAAATTATTTAATTATTTTTGAATTTAGCAGCTTTTCAAAAACCGCCGCTAAATTAACTTTTTTAATGAATTTTGCGACAATTTCTAAAAATCGCCGCAAATATTAATTTAATTTTAATTATAAATTATTTAATTATTTTTTTAATTTAGCGGCGGTTTTTACCGCCGCTAAGTTAAATTTTTTGATGAATTTTGCCGTAATTTTGAAAACCTCCGCAAATGTTAATTTAATTTTAATTTTAAATTATTTAATTATTTTTTAAATTTAGAAAAATTGCCACAAAATTGAATGTTTTAATGAATTTTGCGACGATTTTTCAAAACCACCGCAAAATGTTAAAAAAACCACCGCTAAAATAGTATTTCGCGACTATTTTAGAAACCGTCACAAAAAAACTGCCACTAAAAATCATTTTTTTTGCAGTGAAGGTCTACCATGTCGATGTGGTGGTAATAAATGAATATTACACCAATTCTAAGTATCGTCAATAAATGCATAAATTACTTGATATGATGCCGTACTTGCGCCCTGTTTAGTTTCAATAGGTGATAATGGAGGTGGAGGAATAGTCTGTACATACCCAAACTGTCGTAACACCCTCTCAGGATGATATGGTTCGATAATACTTCCACATTTCAAACAACTCGAGAAAAATGTAATCTCTGGTAATGGGTGATGTGCACGAGCCCTCCAATACGGCATCCAAATTACCTGCAAGTGTTTTTTTAAAGTAAACATTAATTTTAGAATATATTAATTAATTTATAAAATCATAACACGAAAATAAAATATATCATCTGGTGATAAATCATCAATCTACTCCCCCACAGATTGTAAAGTATCATTATCACGAACAGCTAACCAACGAAGAGCCTGTGGTTGTTCCTCACTATATAACAAATTGTATTTATTTCTATTAAACTGAAAATGTTCATATACCCTTGTCTATAAATTTTATATAAACAATTATTAATATATGTTAAATATATGTACATACATAACATAGAGTTATGAAATTAAAATTATTACCTCAAGTAACGTAAGATATTCACTGATGCTCTTCACCTCTCGTCTACTCGCAATGCCAAGTTGTCTATATAAATATGCTAGGCACGCAGCTTCTCATGCATAACTACAAATCATACTCAAATCATCCAACAATGTCAAATAGGCTACTGGAACTAATGTACTGCTCTTATCTACAAATAAGGTACAACCTAATAAAAATAACAGATATGCTCTACTGACATGTTGGATTTCTTCATTGGAAATTGAATCTGGTATATGCATGAATGTTTTTCTCAACCAATCTAACTTTACAAATGGTCCTCTATTTTCTGCTATCTGTTGGGCTGCTATATCTATTGAAATCCCAAGTAAACTAGATAATAAATCACGAGCTTCATTACCATTCAAACGATAAGGGATAGATACAGGCCTTCTAGTGACTGAAATCTTCAAAATAGACGACAAATCATATAATGTTATACTCAGCTCTCCAAATGGTAAATGAAATGTATTAATCTCTGGTTGCTATTTTTCTGTAAATGCTGACACAATTGTAGGATTTATAAAACGATACGTGCAATCTATCAAAGGTGATAAACTAGAGGCCTTCGGGAATTTTTAATCCATAACTTCTACATTTTAATACACATATTTCCTGTTAAAATAATAAAATACTTAATTATTTCAATTATAATAATAACATTGGTGTAACAAAAAAATAAATATGACTTAACTCTCCTAACCATATTGCAAACGCAACGTGATTTTTAAAACTTTTCAGAATGGATGGATCTTCAGGGCCTCCAGGTAATGGTCCAACAGAAATATCATCGTGATCAGATGGTTGCTCTTACTGACTGGCCTCAGGAGCATCAGGAGCAACAACAACAGATGGTGAGGCATGTGGCTCTAAAAGAGATGGATTTATTGCCTCTGATACATCTAGTGGCTCACTAGTACCCCCTACTCTTCTCATTCTCCTCGATGCAGTGGGACGTTGTCGAGACGAAGAAGGAAGAGCTTGTTTTGCTTCATTTCTTTTGTCGCGTACCATAGCTATACAATATAGCACACAAATTATTAATATTTTCTAAAACACAAGATTAATTAAAAATTAACATTAATTAAAAAATTAATTAGGCAGCCCGAACAACGAGTTTCAGGGGGTTGGGGGTTCCCCGAATCTCGTTGTTCGGGGAACCCCAACCCCCCGAACCCTGAGGTTCGAGGGAACCCGCACCCCTCGAATCTCAGTGTTCGAGGGAAGCCCCATCCCCCGAACACCGAGTTTCGGGAGGCTGGGGCTCCCCCGAACCCCGCTGTTCAAGGGTCGGGCTTCCCCCGCGGTAACCAGGCGTCGGCCGGCTTCTGGGAACTCTGACGAGTCCCAACACTGTATCTACCATGAAATCAAACTAGAAGGCAAAATTTTTACCTGGTTATGCGATTTAGGGGACTCCAACAGGCTGGACGAGGCAAGCAAAGTGGGCGAGGCAAGCAAAGTTAGCGGCACTGTTGGACGAGGCAAGCAAAGTTAGTGGCGTTGTCACAGAAGAAGAAGAAGAAGAAGAAGAAGAAGAAGAAGAAGAAGAAGAAGAAAAATAGGGTTTGATGTGCGTTGGTGTAGTTTTTGAGGGTTGAGTGTGTGGAGGGTATATTTAGCTTGTAAATGGTTACAAAAAGTAATAAATGTGGGTACAAATAGTAAAATTTAATATTTTAGTTAGAATGATTACGAAGAGCAAATTCTATGGTTGCAAATAGAATTTTTCCTTTTTTTAACTGTTTGTAATCCAAAAGGATAATTCCGTCTTTAACCATCGAGAATCTTTTCCGAAATTTGTGCTCTCGGAGTGTAGGGGTGTCATGACTTATTAAACAAATTTTAAAATTTAGGAAGTGTCTTAACGGAATAACAAAAATTTAGGGGGGTCTTTGATCAATTTACACTTATTTATTCATTGCGAAAATTACATTAACACCATGAGCTTTGGCAAAAGGAAAATATTACTTTGTCCGAATGTGACTGAGGCATGGGATGATCAAAGGTGTCAAAATGACAAAACTGTCCTCACTTAGAAAAAATGTTTTTGCTTCCCTTCCATGATTGCCTTCTCTCTTTTCTTTCTTCCCTTTCCATAGCTGTCTCACCTCTTGTTGACTATCGTTGCATTGCCCCATTGCCTTCCTATTGTCGTCGCTGCATCTTTAGTGCCTCGCCACTATTGCCTCAGATGAAGTCCAATCGGTCATCCCTGGACGTCATCTACATTCGAGTAATGTAACAAGGTGATTGGCAAAAAGGTAAAGACACTTCTTGATATTTAAAAAATAACAGTAATCCCTTTTGATTTGATAATTCTAGTTACACTGTTTCCTTTATCTCTTTTTTCCAATGAACTAAGTCAAAACCCAACATATTATTTATCTTTTTCCTCTCTGTTTCTAGTTCAATGATAGCTAAACTATCCTCAAACCAGAAAGATAGAGAGTAGATAGACAATTAAATTCCAACTAATTAATCATGTGAGGAGAAGAATACGAGGGAAATAGAAAATATAAGATTATATTTGTTATATTAAAAATTTTAACATTGATAAAGTAAGGATAAAAAAAAAAAAACAAGTACATCGAATTGTAAAGACAAAAGAAAAAAATATTTCTATCATTTATCAAATATAAAAAATATTTTAATGTTTTTATGAAATTTCAAAAATACTAACCGTAGCTTACCCTTATTTCTTTTTCCTCAACAAATGCATTACAACACAAGGAGTCTAAATAAAATTCCCAAAATACAAGTTAAGTAATTGGATCACAATAAATTAGGATTCGCACCAATAAGTCATGGATTTAATTTTTTGCCCTGCACAATAAAATAAAATCTCCATTTGTAATTTATCTCTTTTGTCAAAATTAAGAACACAAGCGACGAAAGACCGCATAAGAGTGATAATCCCAAATAGAATGCCAAACAAACTATTATATCTGTAGAACTAAACGTGCCGACATGAATAACTTTCTTGAAAAACCAAAAGAAAGTCCTTTTGGAAAGAAACTTTTGGCGAAGACTAGGAATTACATGTACCCATTCAAAAGTTATAGCCAGTCTTCCTTGTCTACCCTACCAGACAGAAAAACTAATGTTACTTTTCTTGACATAAAGAGAGAGAGAGAGGGAGAGAGAGAGATTTCAGGGCTATATATATAAACATGCGCCACTCGTTATCATGTCTACAACCTCTATCGGATCGTCTCTCTTGCATGATCTCTCTGTCTCTCTCCCAATGGACTTGAGAGCCTCAATGCTGAGATGCTCGCCATTTGATCACAGTGATCACAGCAGAGACTATGACGGTTCCATTAACATTTCAGCCTCTTCAAGTTCAATCTGTCTAAACCAAACAAACTCCAACTTTCCTAGAAAATTCATTTGGCCTCTGAGCGACACCATCCACGCCACTGATGATGAAGAACTCAACGAGCCAGTCGTGGATCTCGAGGGGTTCTTCAAAGGAGACGAGTCGGCCACCCAGCAAGCCGCCAGGCTCATCAAGTCGGCTTGCCTGACCCACGGCTTCTTCCAAGTCGTCAACCATGGGATTGATTCCCAGCTCATTGGCATGGCTCATGATCATATAGCCGCTTTCTTCAAGCTTCCTTTCAGCAAGAAGCTTAGGGCCCAGAAGAAGAGTGGCTCCATGTGGGGCTTTTCCAGCGCCCACAACCACCGCTTTCTGTCCAGATTGCCATGGAAGGAGACGCTGTCTTTTGGCTTCCATGACAGACCTGGCTCCCACTCTGCTGTTCTTGATTTCTTCACATCAACCTTGGGGAAGGAATTTGAAGAGACTGGGTAATACATATATATATGTGTGTGCGTGTGCGTGCGTGCGTGTGTATAATTCTCTTTTTTTGGATACGTAAACAACCAAAACTAGATCTCAGCTTCACCAAAACTGTCATTAGATTGTAACTCCGGTTGTTAAGGCATAATTTTATAATTAAAGAACCCCTGTTGGACCTCTTAAGTTGGCCTGGTGGCAAGGTGTTGTGGTTAATCCTGCTTTATGACCAATGTTCAAACCTCCTAAAGAGTGAACCCAACTTAATAATGATTTCTGTGTGCTTAATTAAATGTACGTGATTAGTGGTTTTTGTGCATGCCCTTAAATTTACCCAATATACATTCGAACAATGATGGCTTTGCCCGCTCTCTCTTGATGGTGGCGAGTTAGCGTCTAGTTTTTGTGTGTTTTTCTATGTCATGTGCTTTTACTGGGAAAAAAAGAAAGAGAGAAGAAAAAAGAAAAAAACCCTAATTCTGGTTTTTTCCTTGCTTCCTTAATTTTCCTCCTAATTCTGGTTTTTTTTGGCAGATTGGTTTATCAAAAGTATTGTGAATCAATGAAGAAATTATCGCTTGCGCTCATGGAGATATTGGGAATCAGCTTAGGCGTGGATCGAGAATACTATAAAGAATTCTTCAGAGATAGTAACTCAATAATGAGATGCAATTACTACCCACCTTGCCAAGAGCCAGGTCTTACTCTTGGCACTGGACCACACTGTGATCCGACCTCTTTAACCATACTTCATCAGGATCAAGTTGGAGGCCTCCAAGTGTGTGTGAATAACAAATGGCACACTGTTCAGCCCAGGCATGGTGCCCTAGTCATCAACATTGGCGATACCTTCATGGTGAGTTTATCCAAAATTATTATCCCACGACTACATGAATTCTAGTTCACTAATGTATATATATATATATATATATATATATACATACAAATGCCTATCTTTAAAAATATCTGACATATATACGTAACTTATTAAGAAATCCTGTCAAAGAAAGACCGTGCCTTTAAAGAATGATATATTTTATTTACAGTGACAGTACTATATGTACATATACCGCACCTGTGGACGATGACTTTATAATATGGCTCTACATGGGGTCCTTACAGTTACTAGACTTACAGTTCGCTGTCAAGTGACTGTGGTTTTATACAGTTTCGCATTTCTTATTCTGATGCTTGAGAATAATCAGAAGATCATGAGCCTTTCCTCGAGAGCAAGGAATGTAAAATTGTTTATTTATGATTGGAAATTAAGTGATAGGCAACCTCAATTCCCCACCAATAATTAATACGGCTAATAGTCTGATTTATTCTTAATTTTAGATCATTTTTTTTTTATCTTGTTTAAGAATTGTTTTAATTTGAGCTTAATACTTTAAGATTGATATCAATTTTATTATAAATCGACCTGACATATGACCTAGCTAAGGTGGCATACTGATTTGTTTAATAATTGACACATTAACAAATGATGTTATTTTATCTTGCTCTTGCTACAAATTATAAGGTAAAACGATGCCTTTTTGCCTTATTTACATCGCCCAATTTGCTTCAAATTTGCAGCAAGAGCAATGTAAAATAATGCTATTTTACTAATGTGTCAATTATTAAACAAATCAACACGCCATCTCATCTGCCACAACAACTAGGCCACACTCGAGGTTGATCTAAGATAAAATTAACATCAATTTTAAAGTATTAGGTCCAAATTGAAACAATTCTTAAAATATGATAAAATTAAAAAAATAACCCAAAATTTAAGATAAATCATGCTATTAACCCTAATTAATATTGTCAAAATGGAGAGTCAGTTTAAAATGTACTAATTTGATATGAAATATATATGGTGTTAAATAATTAAAAATAAGTAATTTGATGTGTCAGTGTTGGATGATTATATATATATATATATATAGGCACTGTCAAATGGGAGATACAAAAGTTGCATACATAGGGCAGTGGTGAACAGGTACAAGGAAAGGATATCACTGGCATTCTTCGTGTGCCCGAAAGAAGACAAAGTGGTGAGGCCTCCAGAGGGTCTTCTGAGAAGAGAAGGGCCAAGGAAGTACCCGGATTTCACATGGTCACATTTGCTGGAATTCACTCAAACCCACTACAGAGCTGATGTTGCTACCCTCCAAAACTTCACCAACTGGTTCCTTTCCAATTCCAACAGTAATTAATTAACCCTACCTGCATCCTGCGCTACTACTACTACTACTACCACTACTACTATCACTACTGTAGCTAGCTCTCTCTCTCTCTCTCTCTCTCTCTAATGTACGACAAATATTAAGGACCGATGTACCCAATTTGTTTGATCTTCAATATATGCGTATTTTGGCCATTTAGTTGGGGATTTCTTTGTTTTTTTTCCGGGTCCCCTGGGTTACAACAAATACAAGACAAAACAAAGAGAAGAACGGTTCTTTCTTTCTTTCATTATTCGTTTTTGTTTGTTTGTTTGTCTTTGAAATAAACATGAAAGCTAGAGGTCAACAACAGCAAACAGCTAGCCAGCTGGAAGGCTAGCCAAATAAAATATCAAAACCAAACAAGTCCTCCCTCCAGTAACCAACAAAAGGCTTACAGAGAGACAAGGGTAGAGACCCAAGATCACCACGCAATGGACTTCTTGTTATTGACTGGCGTCAGATAATTGAGAACAAAATTAAGCAGATAGACCCTAATCTGAGCCCCAGGATCTTGAAGTAGTCTCGCTTGCTGCTCGATCAGGCCATACTTTCACCCTACTCATCTTTGGCATAATTTTCTGGGTTAGATAACAGTGCCTAACAAGTGATATAATATTGCCTTTCAGAATAATTAGACGCGTTTTATAATTTATCTTTAAAATAATAAATGTCAATACTATGTCATTTTAATTGGAGAGTTATTTAGGCTCTTAGGACTTGAATTCATCAAGACCTCAACTTCATGAGAGCTTAATGTCTGTATCACCTACCACTAAGCTCTATTATTATTAGTTTTAAATATCTTAATATTTTATAAAGTTACAAATCTATAAAAATTAAGTATATTAATCTATTTTAAGTGTAGTTATATAAAAAAAGAGAAATAAAATTAAGTTTTTTTAATAAAGTAAATATAAATTTTTACATATAAAAAATAATAATGTCTATAGCAATTTCAAAGTTGGCCTAACTTGGACTCCTCATTGGCCTTAAAAGACAAGCTGAGCCGAGCTAGATCTAACTCGTTCATAGGACGAGCCTAGCCTATGCTCGACTTGTTAATGAAAGACAAGGCTCAACTTGGCTTAAGACTTGTGAGCCACCTTAGAGTGGACCAAGTTGAGCCAACTCTTCGGACTTTTAAGTCGAGTCAAACCTAGGTTCACAATACTTAACGAGCTGAGTGCAGTAAAAACTTGTCATCTTGACTTATTTTTAAAATAATTTATAAATAATTTTTTTAAAAATATTTAATTAATGTCTAAAATATAAAAAAATTAAAAATATAAATTCTACTTGTAAAATAAAAATTTGAATGTAAAAGTTAAACGTTTGAAAACTAAAACTTTTAATAGTTTACAATTTCACTTTTAAAGTAGTATTAAATTTTATAAATATTTAAGAATTGTAAAATTACTTCATATTTTTAGAATTCAAACTTTAACAATAGTGTATGAGATATATATTTATTTATATATTTAAAAAATTTTAAGTGATTATACCTTTTTGTGTATGAGATATAAATTTTATTGTACAAAGAATATAATTTTGTATAAGATATAAATTATTTGGGATTTATTGATTGTCATTGAATTTGTGACATTATCTATATAATTTTTAAAATATTAGAATTATTTAATTAAATATTAATAATTTAAAATTAAAATTAAATTATTTATAATTCTATTTTTTATAATATTAAAATTTGACAGAACTTAACTGCATGTGGCGCTCTCTTAAATAGGCAGGGTACACTATGGGCCAAAAATGTGAGTGCGATTTTGTTCACCTCCTTTAACGGGGGTGAACATCACCCTCACAATTTTTGTGAGGGTAAAAAAGGCACGGAACGACAATCAATATTTTTATGCCGTTCTGTTGCCTTTTTCACCCTCACAGTTTTGTGAGGGTGATGTTCACCCCCGTTAAAGGGGGTGAATAAAATTGCACTCCAAAAATGTTTGGCTGAGCTGGAATCGAGTCGAGTTTAATTCACTACAATAAAGCAAACCCACGAGCAGTTTGATTCATTTGACATCTCTAAATACCTTCAAAAATATGTCTTTTAAGGTAAATTGAAAATGTGCCTCTAAAATATTTGTTGTAGAGACAAAAATAATTAAGTGTGTCAAATAATTATATTTTAGAGATAGATAATAGAAATATTTTTTTAATATGGATCGAATTAATGTAGACTTTTGGAGGGAAAAAACTATATAATGTCTACAAAACATACTTTCTAACATAAATTGCAAGTATGACTGAAAAATTAGCTATTGTAGTGTTCCGGTAGCAATTCTTTGTGATAGTGGACAACTTAATGTTATACACAACAACAACAACATATCTAGCTTTTATCCCACTATGTGGGGTCGGCTACATGAATTCTAGACTTTCATGTATTTCTGTCTTTTGTTATATCCTCATTTAGATCCATATATTTCATATCAAATTTTAATGTCTCTCCCAAAGTCTTCTTGGGTCTACCTCTACCTCTTTTTGTGATTAATTGTTCCATTTCATCAACTCTCCTCACAGGAGCGTCTCTTAGTCTCTTTCTCACATGACCAAACCATCTTAGTCTAGTCTCTCTCATCTTCTCCTCGATTGGCACTACTCCTACCTTATTACGAATAACTTTATTTCTAATTTTATCCTTTCTTGTATGTCTACATATCCATCTTAACATCCCCATCTCCGCTACACTCGTCTTTTGCTCATGCTGGTATTTGACTGCCCAACATTCTGAGCCATGCAGCAAGACTGGTCTTATAGCTGTCCTATAAAATTTTTCTTTCAATTTTAATGGGATTTTACCATCACATAACACCCTCGATGCATTTCTCCATTTTAGCCAACCTGCCTTAATTCTATGTGCGACATCCTCGTGGATTTCTCCATCTTTTTGAATCACTGATCCCAAATATCGAAAATGGTCTTTTCTTTGTAAGATTTGGTCTTCTAATTTTATTATAACATTATCCACTCTTGCATTTTTACTAAATTTGCATTCCATATATTCTGTTTTCGTTCTACTTAATTTAAATCCCTTAGATTCTAAATTGTTTCTCCACAACTCAAGCTTAGTGTTCACTCTTTCTTTTGTTTCATCCACCAACACTATGTCGTCTGCAAATAGCATACACCATGACACATCTGTCTGAATATCTTTAGTGAGTTCATTTATTACTAGGGCAAATAAGTATGGACTTAGTGCAGAACCTTGATGCAGTCCTATTGTAGTTGTAAATGGTTCAGTATCCCCTCCGCATGTTCTGACCCTTGTCTCTACACCATGATACATGTCCTTAAGGGCTTGTATATAGGTTATTTTGACTCATTTCTTCTCTAAAACCCTTCATAATACTTCTCTAGGGACCCTATCATGGGCCTTTTCTAGATCTATAAATACCATATGTAGGTCCTTCTGATGATCTCGATATCTTTCCATTAGACGCCTCAGTAAATATATAGCTTCCATTGTTAACCTACCAGGTATGAAACCAAACTGATTTTCTGACACCTTTGTTTCCTTTCTGAGCCTCTGCTTTATTACTCTCTCCTAGAGTTTCATGGTATGACTCATTAACTTAATTCCTCTATAATTTTCACAGTTTTGAACATCTCCTTTGTTCTTGTATATAGGAACCAAAGTACTTTTCCTCCACTCATCTGGCATCTTTTTTTATTTAAGGATGACGTTAAATAGTTGCGTTAGCCAGGAGATACCTTATTATCCCATGCATTTCCATGCTTCTATTGGTATATTATCTGGTCCCACTGCCATATGATTTTTCATCTTTTTTAATGCTTGCCTTATTTTATTTGAACTTATGCGTCGATAGAATGTGTAGCTCACATTCCCTTCGGAGTTACTAAGATGTCCCAACCTAACTCTTATGTCACCACCATCATTGAATAATTTTGTGAAATATTCCTTCCATCTCTCCTTAATCGCTCCCTCATTTACTAAAACATTTTAATTGTCATCTTTTATGCATTTCACTTGATTTAAATCCCGTGTTTTTCTTTCTCTTACTTTAACTAATTTATATATATCCCTTTCTCTATCTTTTGTATCAAGTCGTTTATATAGATTCTCATATGCTTTTGATCTTGCTTCACTAACAGCTCTTTTTGCTGCCTTTTTTGCTTCTTTATAATTTTTTTGATTTTCTTCATTGTTGCATTGATATACCGCCTTATAGCAAGTTTTCTTATTTTTAATTTTCAATTGTACCTCTTCATTCCACCACCAAGACTCCTTAAGGTTAGGGGCTCTACCATTTGTCTCTCCAAGGACTACCTTTGCTATGCTTCTCAGAGCATTAGCCATTTCTTTCCACATTTGGTTTGTCTGTCTTTCTCCATTCCATTCCCTTCTACCCCTTAATTTTTCTTTGAAGATTAGTTGTTTCTCCCCTTTTAAATTCTACCACCTGATTCTTGGATTTTGTTTTATGTGATTTTTTCTCTTCCAATTTCTTATTTGGACGTCAAGTACTAGAAGTCTATGTTGAATAGTCAAACACTCTCCCGGTATCACCTTACAATTCCTACAACATAACCGATCCTCTTGTCGTATGAGGAAGTAATCTATTTGGATGCTTGAGGTAATATTTTTATATGTGATTAAGTGTTCGTCTCGTTTTTTGAACCTAGTATTGGTTATAATGAGCCCATATGCCATAGCAAAATCTAGGATAGATTTACCCTTATTATTAATTTCCCCAAATCCATACCCTCCGTGTACCTCTCTATATCCATTTTCGTCTCTATCCACGTGCCCATTTAAGTCACCTCATATAATCACTTTATCTCCTCTTGGTATCATTTGTATGAGTCTCTTTAAGTCCTCCCAGAATTTTGCTTTTATCTCATCACTTAACCCTGCTTGTGGTGCATATGTACTAAAGATATTCATAGTCATTCTTCCTAGACTAATCTTCACCATAATAATCCTATCCCCTATTCTCTTTACATCCACTACCTCATCTATTAAGCTTTTATCCATAATAATCCCCACTCTATTTTTCGCTCGATCAGTTCCTGTGTACCATATTTTATATCCAGCTTCTGATAAAGTTTTTGCTTTTTTCCCTACCTATCTCATCTCTTGAAGGCACATAATATTAATTTTTCTCCTAATCATCACATCCACCACTTCCATAGCTTTGCCTGTTAATGTTCCTATGTTCCATGACCCAATCCTTAATCTATGATTTTGTTTTTGGCCTTGACTTTGAATTTGATTTTGTTTTTTATTTTGATTTTGATTTTGATTTTGATTTTGGACTAGCTTCTTTACCCACATCCGTCCAAGCAAATGCGGGAGCCCTTACTCATTTATCAATACATCCGGGCGCCGATGCAGCGGCCCTAGTTCACTTGTCACTACACGGGGGCAATGTAGCGCGTCGCTATGAAGGGTTACGCCCACGCCCAAACGATTTTTCATAATTTGTCTAGAGTTCATGTTTTGGATCCGACTAAGTTTTACGGCTACCTAACACAACCCTCCTCCTTTAATGTTATATGAGTAAAAATCATTGGTATTAAAATACACAATATTATAATCCTACTAAAATTCTTTTGATAGACAAAAAATATCCCATTGTCACACCAGTTTTTTTTTTTAAATTATTTAGATAGTATTTGCATTTTGCCAAATTCTTCTCTTTTTTTCTATTTCAAATATTATCCATGTTATGAAATTGGACTGATAATAAACTACAATCAAATAATCAACCATACACATGGACACAAAATTTTATGTGAAAAATTCAAATCGAAAAAAATCACGAGTAAAATAAACAAAGTATCACTAAGCAAATAATTAATAGTACAAAAGTGATATTGTCACACCTAAAATATCCCTAAACATATATTGTTACAACAAAAGTAATATAAGTGTCACTAATTCTAAGACATTGGACACCTATTTATAGAGCTAGAATTATCTATAGATGTATACAGAAAATTATATCTTGATCAAAAGATTATTTATGATGATATTATTTCAAATGAAATAAATTTCACATAAAAATTGAATTTGACTAATATTCTAATCACAGTCAAATTTAAAATTATAATCATGGTTAAATTAGAAGTCTCAATCTCAGACAAATTTAAATTCCAATTCATAATTATAACAATCAAGCATAAGTTACTTGGCCTTCAAGACATAGGTCAAACGATCGGGCAAGCTATATACTGATATTAATTCGGTGGGTCATGAGTTCGATTCCTATCTTACACAGTGAGACAAAATCTTACACCTGTAATTTATCTCCCCTGAAATAATTGAGAGTGCGAGTATCGAGAGTCGCACAAGGATGGTCATCCCAAGTATAAGTTACTTGTATATGTATAATATATATATATATATGTTGCTTGGTCAATCCATATATGTATAAATATACCAGAAAGCTTCAGGCTCATATTCAGCCACCATGTCCAACTATATATATCCATTCAGGTGTATATATAGGATAGTATATCCCCTCAGAAATCAGGCATCCATGGTGGTCCTCTAAACCTCCAATATGATGCAAAGAAAAGCTGTAAGAAATTGTAACTGTGTTGTTTTACTTGAAAGGTTTTCTTTTCCTGTTCATATATATATATATATATCTTATAATCTTCCAAATTTGATTCTCTGATGATGTTGAATTGATGGTACAGAGAATCCTGGCTTTCATATAAATTGGTGTAACCACACAGACACTTGAAAACAAGATCCATTACAAGGGGGAGGGTGTCCTTACGTTCCTCGCACTACAGTGACAAGTGATGTGGTTATATGTATACACATAGAAGGAGAGTCCAATGCAAAAGACAAGCAAATCCCATTTTATCCACAGCTCCAAAATGGGTACTGAAATTATAATAAATCAACATGACAAAACTTGGAACCTTTTGGGGGGTAAATTCTACCGCATGTGTGCGATTTGGGATATATTTTTACATACATTTTATGTGATTTAAAAATATTTTATAACATCTTTGTGGAAATGATCTAAATGAAATGTTATATTATCTGAGTTGGGTAAACTCAAAGGAGGCTTCCCCCCCCCCCCCCCTACATGCCCGGAAAACACATGAGCAATAGATTACCTCTGAACGATTCTAATAAATCTGAATGGGTAAATAACATACTTAATCTCGTAATTTTATACTCTATAGTTAAAAAAAAATTATAGGTCGAATATATTCTAGAATAGGCTAAAAGCGCATATAATTTGGAAACTATTATATATACTCCATAAATTTATTTAATTCTTATAATATATTATGTTCTTAGAATTAGCGCCTTTACGCGGTAATATATTATGTTCATGATGGAGCAAATTGGGGACAAAGAAGCTCATCTGTTGGGAATGGTCTGTGATGATAGAACAAGATAAAAGGGAGAGCATAAGTAGTCTAAATCATGCATGGACGTCGTGGACCACTTTGCTTGTACGTTTTTTCATATATATATATATATATAATTTAAAAGGGATTTGGATTATTGTTTTTTGGCAGAGAAAAAGATGTGACTATTAAGGGCGAAATTTGAAGCATGTCGTTTAGGATATGTGCTAGCAGCTGGCTGGCTGGCTGGCAGGCAGTGCCCCGCCATCAATATTACTCTTAGGCTACCGTGCACGGCCCGATTATTATTTTTATTATTATATAGCTTCCATTTTTGTTTCTTCCATTAGTAATAGTTGTTAACGCGTTATTTGGGGTTTGTATTTATTTTTAAACTCAAATCAAAACCTCTCAGATGCTTAACTTGAATGTGACAAGAAAATTTCATGTCATGAGAGTTAAATGCGACATTTCCATGACCAAACCATTCTTTTTTGGAAAATGATTCTTAAATTGAATAAAGAATTGGGGTTTTTTTTATATTATATAATTTGTTGTGGCTTGACCCCCTAATCATTTAATTTAAAAGTTAAAGAGTTAGATAATATTATCTTTCTAGTTTATATGATCATATTCTTGTTTGATGGAGAATAGATGACAATTAAAATAATGCAAAATCTCACTTTGCACCTTATTTTCAAGCCGGCTCCAGGCATAGGCCACTAAGGTCTCTGCCTAGGCCTCAAGAAGAAGGGTCCCAAAATTAATATGTAATTATTTGTTTTTAATATTTTGAGATATAAAATTATTAATTTTATTTTATGATAATTTTTCTGAATTTATATTCTATTTATTTTGTTATTTCATGTGAATGAGAAAGCTCTCTAACTCTGAGTCTATGGATCATTTTTCAATATTAGTTAATGTATAATGAAATGTCATTATTTAGATGAGGAAGTCCTCAAACTTTTTAAGTTTACAGATTATTTTTTAATATTATATAATGAATAATGGGGTGTAAACTAGTAACGCAACGAAAAAAAAAAAGAACAAAAAGTGACATTATTTTAGAAGAATAATTTGATAAACTAATTTTTTAAAAGATGAAAATTTCGTCTAGAAAATTTACACTAAGCTGGGAATTAAAGAAAACAAAAAGTAAATTATTGAATTTTTAATTTATAGGAGCTGATTGTCAATTCTTTATATTTTTTATTTATTTAATTTTTAAATTTTCAATTTTTTTTCTCTTTTCTATATTATTAATTGAAAAATATTTATTTTCTAGATTTGAATACAAAAATTTAATTAGTAATTTTTTATCTTAAAAAAAAATAAAATAAGAATTAAATAATTTTAATATTTATTTATATTATTAAAATACAACTAAATTAATTTTTGTTTCGTATCACAAATATTTTTAAGATAATCCCATTTTTTTTGTGTGTCAAATTTCATGTAATTCCGAGTTGCAAGAAACTTTTTTTTGTTCTAATCATAATTGACTAACGAGACTTTTACAAATATATATTATTGTGATATAATTAAAGTGAAGTCTCTATTTATGCTCATGATAATTGAAGTGCTTGAATTTCAACGTAGCAACCGAATGATTGTCAAGACCTACCACCCTCCTCCCTACGTTGCTTCCTAACATGTCAAAATTAACCACAGCACTCCCAATAGCTACGCAAATTAAGCTAGTCAAAACTTTATGATTGATTGGCTCAAGAATCCATGAAGTCGGTTCTATCTACAAAATTTAAGGTCTAATATTTTTAATGTAAAAATATAAAAATAAATTTGTAAATACATTAGAATAAATATAAATATAAATTTTATCAAATTCCATCTCTAATCTTTTTTGGATGAATCTTTTTTGGATGAAACGTGTTTCCAAATAGAAAACGCACCCTCGATATTTTTCTAACATTACAAAATAGTTTCGAAACTTTTTTAAAATAGCATAAACTGTTCAAAAATGTTTTTTTTTTTTTTTTGTATTTCGCTATATTTCTGATGCAAGAAACATTTTGAAAACACTAAAATGACACCCTCGAAGCGTTTCTGTATATTGTAGATCATATGGATTTTTTTGTAAATATAATTTTTAATATAAAAATTTATAATAATTATTCTATCTAAAAATAAATATAAATTCCATAATATGTTCAAACAAATATGAATATAACTTCTATAAAATTCCATTTCTAACCTTTTTTGAACGAAAATACATTTTCGATATTTTTCTAAAATTACTAAATGGTCTTGAAACATCTTTAAAATTGTAGAAACTATCCAAAAATATATATATATTTTTTGTATGTGTCTTTTTGTGTTTCAATATAGGAAACATTTTAAAAAAGAAACAACATCCCTGAAGTGTTTCCATGGATCATAGATTACAATTGTTTATATATACAGTTGTAGATATAAAATTTGAAAACAAAAATGCCTTTATGCTATATCATTTAACTGGGAAAAAAATATATAAATTAATATCTCGACAAATCTTCTTCAATCACGTAATTGAAGATTTCATTTTTCTTTTGTAGTTTGTCTTATGTGTTGTTTCCAACTAGGGTTTCTGTTCTGTCCCCATAGCCATAGGGGTCCGAGATATAGGGCAAAAATGGTGGGCCTCAACATGCTTGGTCCAATAGATGCCCACTGATTTACTACAAAGGCAAGGATATCATTATTAGTATATAAGATTAAGGGTAATTTATACTAACCCATTCTTAATTATAATTAGTGTTTGACTTTTTACCACTTTTCACCCTAATCTTTGACTTTTTAACACCCCACTTTAATTAAAAATTAAGAACAAAAATAAAAATAATAAATTACTAAACTACCTTCAATACAAAACAAACAAAAGGGTTAAATTTCTATTTAACCCCGTATAATTATAATAATAATATTTTCACTATTAAAGTATTATTATTATTTCTCAATACTAATTCTTATTTTTTAATAATTTAATAATTGGGTGGGTCTTGAACCGAATCATCATGTCGGGTTCGGCCTACGCAGAGCAGAGCGAGAAATACTCGTAACAATAACAATAATTAAAAATTTTAAATATATATGTATTATTAAATAAATAATTGAAAAATTGTTATTTAATGATTATTATTTTATTTTTCAATTGTAATAATAATTAAAAATTATAATTATAATAATAAATTTTCAACTATTAAATAATTATTATTTTCTGATAATTACTATTATTTTTAATAATTTAATAACTAGTTGGGTTTTGAACCAACGTTCGATTCCTCCTAAAAAAATAATTTACTATTAAATATTTTTTTTAATAATTATTATTTTTTTAATTTTTAGTGCTAATAAGCACACTAATTCAAAGAAAAAATAAAAAAAAATAAAAGAATTTCATTTTCGAACTTTGTGGACCACAAAACTTGATGGCAGACTTTGTGGGCCACAAAGCCCAATATTTTTTTTTTTTTTTTTTGTAGTAGGATTTTTTCAATTTGTCTACTAGTAGTCTCAAAAAATAAATTATTATTAAGAAATTACACTTTTATTCTTGAGTAAGTTTATTATCGTAGCATTATCTTTGTTTTGTCCAATATTAGCTAGAACAATTGATTATGTATTTGTTGTGTTGATAGTGGATGGGCATCCTCACACAAAGTGAAAGATAATAATATTTGTTGTGATATATACAATCAATTAACCTAATAAATGTAAAAATACATCATTTTAGTGCTAATGAAACACACTAATTTGAAGGAAAAATTAAAAAATTCATTTTCGGACTTTGTGGGCCACCAAACCCGATGACGGACTTTGTGGGGCACAAAGCCTGATAGTTGGGTTTTGTGGGCCACAAAACCCGATTTTTTTTTTTTTTCAATAGGATTTTTTCAAGTTGTCCACTAGTAGTCTCAAAAAATAAATTATTGTTAAGAAATTATACTTTTATTCTTAAGTAAGTTTATTATCATAGCATTATCTTTACTTTGTCCAATATTAGATAGAACAATTGATCATATATTGGTTGTGTTGATAGTAGATGGACATCCTCTCACAAAGTGAAAGTTAATGATGTTTATTGTGATATATATATTCAATTAACCCAATAAAAGTAAAAAGATATCATTTTAATGCTAATGAAACACACTAATTTGAAAGAAAAATAAAAAAAATAAAAAAATTTCATTTTCGAACTTTGTGGACCACAAAGCCCGATGGTGGACTTTGTGGGCCACATAATCCGATTTTTTTTTTTTTTTTTGCAAAGCCCAATCTGGTTTTGTGACCGACAAAGCCCGATCGAGCTTAATGGGGAACAAAACCCGATTGGGCTTTGTAAGCCACAAAACCCAACAACGATGTGCAGTTTCAAAAAAAAAATTTCCACCCAAATTAGTACAAATTTGAAATTATATCTATCAAAATATGTTCTGCTCACATTTACAATCATTCTACACAGCCTTAATAAGCAATGTGAACACAAAAATTATTTTAAAAAATAAAACAAATACAAATCAAATCGATATATTGAGATTGAGTGAAATTGTTTGTTGGAGAGAAAGAAACTTGTTGAATGGGACTTCAGTGAGGTCACTACGATTGATGAAGAAGATTGAGTGACTCAACAAGTAAAAAGATTGAATGTATGAAGAATGATTGAGTTTGGATAGTTTGATAATGGAGAGAAAGAGAATAACGTGAATGTTAGAAGATGAGAGAGAAGAAAAGTTATATGAAAGAGATAAGCATATTTTGATAAATAAGGCTAAGGATAATGTGGGTTTTCTATTTTAAAACCTCATTAAAGGTATTTCTAGTATCTTGTATAAAAATGGCTATAGGATATAATTAATTTATTTGAATAGTCCAAAATATTTTTTTTCTATGAAAAATATAAAAACGATTTTATACATTTGAATTAGGACATTTATGAATTCCTCTCTAAAATAATTTGGATATGGAAGAGAGAGATTTTGGGCTGGCGTTGGATGGAGGGTGAGGCTGGAATAATATTTTGGCCCAAATAGGTGAGAGATGGGGAATTTGGGGCCATGGCTTGTTGGGGCCGGCCCAACTTGCTATTATATCCATATATATACTTAATAATAATAAGAATAATAATAAACTACTAGAAAGCTGTAAAGATCCATGAATGATTGATCACGGAAAGTATTTGAATAGGATGGGAATATTATCATCTCAATAGCATACATCTTATATGTCTGTAAGAATATCTCTCCGCCAATCAAATTTGTGATTTTTTATCATAACACGGTGTGACCAAACGAGCAAATATCTCTCTACCAAATTTGAAATTTTTCTTTGTCCATGGCCCATCATCTTTTATTATCCATTGCAAATTGTCCACAGAAGTCTTGAAGTGCTTGTTTGTTAGTGTCAGTCTTGAAGTGCTTGTTCGTTAGTGTATTTTGAAACATTGACTCTTGGGTTTGAAGCTTTGAAACGTTTAGTTTTCCACCACGCGTGAAAGAAGAGGAAGTCAATGATTTCTTGCCTTTGTCTAGGGATCAAGTATTAAGAGTTGCAATCGAAATTGTGAAAAATTGAATCGAAATTAAATCAATCCATGCGATTAAAAGTTATTTGACTGAGTAATGGTTTGATTTGAGAAAAAATCGAACATTATTTCAATGGGTATGATTTAGTTATGGTTTTTACTAAATTCAAAATAAAATCCGAATTGAATGTGTGAATAACCGAAATGAATATATATATAATATATATTTAATAATATATTATATATACACATAATATATATTGACTAATGTATTTTTTTACAAGTATTTTAACTAATGCATTATAAATATATAAAATATTTAATATTTATAAAGTAATCAACAAATAAAAATAAAGCTTAATCTTAAATTATTTTATTTTTATTAATCAAATAATTATATCGAAGAAATTTGAAGTTAATTTGTAACTTTATGCAAGAAGAAGGTATCTTTATTAGAGGTTGTCTTTGTTTATTGTGGAGTTATCAAAATTTTTTTATGAATGTTATTTGCAAGAATTTGTTTTTATTTGTTGGTATGGATAAAATTAAAAAACTTTGGTTAAAATCGAAACCAAGGTTTTTATATGATGAGACTCAGTATAGTGACACGCTCGATAAGAAAAAGCGGGGTGTTACAACAGTGACTTATTTGGCATAAAAAAAATATATTTGGGAATCAAATGATTCTTAATAAGATTTGGATGGTAACTCTAAATATGCTCAAACTATACTTAAAATAAGGGTAAATAAACCATACATCTTTTAATTTTGGTCATTTGACTTAGATACCCTTTAAATTTAAAATTTGCCCAGCTAGTCTCTAAAATTTTCATGATTAATTTAAAACAAATTTAAAATGGATCCAGACAGTGATTTTTAGGCCCAAATAGGTGTGAGGTGAGAAATTTGGGGCCATGGCTTATTGGGGCCGGCCCAACTTGCTATTATATTCATATATATATATATATATACTTAATAATAATAAACTACTAGAAAGCTGCAAAGATGCATGAATGATTGATGACGGAAAGTGTTTGAATAGGATGGGAATATTATCATCTCAATAGCATACATCTAATACGTCTGTAAGAATATCTCTCCACCAATCAAATTTGTGATTTTTTTATCATAACACGATGTGACCAAAGGAGCAAATATCTCTCTACCAAATTTGCAATTTGTCTTTGTCCATGGCCCAATCATCATTTATTATCCATTGCAAATTGTCCACAGATGTCTTGAAGTGCTTGTTTGTTAGTGTAAGACTTGAAGTCTTGAAGTGCTCGTTTGTTAGTTTACTTTGAAACATTGACTGTGGGTTTGAAGCTTTCAAACGTTTAGGTTTGTTTTTTGGGTTGTTTTTAAGTTATTTTTAATTTTTAATTTTTTAAATAATAAAAATGCATTTTTTTATTATTTTTAAAAATAAAAAAATTTTTGTAAAGAAAATTCAAAACAACAAAAAATTATTTTAAATATTTTCATTTAAAACAAACTCTAAACTCAAAACATATTTATTTATTTATATTTATTGTTTTACCCCAAATTTGGGGTTAAGGGGGGTTGAAGAGGAATTAGGTCTTATCCCAAATTTGGGGTAAGTTTTATCCCAAATTTGAGGTGAAGGGTTGGTGATGCCCTTAATGTACTTTGAAACATTGACTCATGAGTTTGAAGCTTTCAAACGTTAGTTTTCCACCATGCGTGGAAGATGAGAGAGTCAATGATTTCTCGCCCTTGTTTAATCATTTTACAGATCAAGCATTACTAATTTTTTGTTTTTACGGTATAGAACAAGTAGTTGGACCATGATAAATTAGGATTCACATTAATAGATCATGGATTCGATTTCTTATTCTGTACAGTAAGATAAAATTTTTACCAACGATTTACTTCTTTTATAAAAATTGATGATACAAACGGCAAGGGACTACATAGAGACAAAATTTCAAGTATTAGCAGCTTTTTAAACACGGCAAACCGAGAACCTCTTTCTACACTTCAGAAGATTCCATTTTCAACCAACACGGATAGAATGGTCAGACCAATTGGACATATCCGTGCAGACATAGTTTAAATAGGATAACTAAATAAGCCCCAGATTAACAAGCAATCTTTGTGAAATTGTTTCTCTTCAACATATATTGCTTATGAATTCCACTCATCAGAAGCAGCTGCAAATTCCAAAGCCTTTTTAGAAGAGATTAAATCCATGGATTTGCATAGCAAGATCTTGCTACTAACATTGGCTTTGGCTGCAGCAACACTAGCTCCATCTCCGGTAGCTTCTCAGACGAAGCCCGGCTGCCTCGGTAGCTGTGGCAACGTCAGCATCCCCTTCCCATTTGGCATCACCCCTGAATGCTACCTTGATGATTCTTTCCTCATCACCTGCAACAACTCTAAGCCATTCTTGCGAAAAAGCAATATAGATCTGCTCAACATATCGCTCGATGGCCTGCTACGTGTCTCGGCCTCTATTGCTAGCGACTGCTACAACGAGTCTGGCTTGCCAGACAACTACATCATGAACCTCACCGTGCCCAAGTTCTTCATCTCCAGCAAGCAAAACAAGTTCACGGCTGTTGGCTGCGACACGGTTGCAGTGGTGGAAGGAACGAAAAGCCTGAACTACACGACAGGCTGCCTGTCCATCTGTGGTGACCCCAAGACAGTACACAATTGATCATGCAAAGGCAATGGATGTTGCCAGATTGACATTCCACAGGGAGCAAATGACTTTTCAGTAACCGTAACAAGCTCTTTCAACCATTCCAAGGTGTTTGGTTTCAACCCTTGTAGCTATGCTTTTGTGGTCGAGAAAGAGGCTTTCAACTTCTCGACTGCAGATCTTAAGGATTTACGGGGCATAAGTTCCGTCCCTGTCGTGCTCGACTGGTCAGTGGGGAAAGAAACTTGTGAACATGCTAAGAACTCTTCCAGCTATGCTTGTAAAGCCTTGAATAGCACATGCCACAATCCAAGCAATGGACCTGGCTATCTTTGCAACTGCATTTCAGGCTATCAAGGGAATCCTTACATTCTTGATGGCTGCGAAGGTACTAATATATGGTTTCAACCAGTTTTTGCTGATCTTCTTTCTGATTACACTACTCTTCTTTCCTACTTACCACTTAATCACTTTCTTTTGATAAAGATATCAATGAATGCGAACCCTCGAACCCTTGCAATGGAAAATGCAGAAATTTGCCAGGGAGTTTCGAATGTTCTTGCCCAGAGGGATACGAAGGAATGAAAAATGGAACAAGTTGCCGGAAAAAGGTTCGGAACAGGGGATCTACCCTGCTTGCTACCGGTTTTGGTTAGTATCCTTGTTCTATCAATACGATTCGACAAACTAAGATGATTTTGGTTAACAAGACATTTATATGCAGGTTTAAGCATGGGACTTCTGGTTTTATTTCTGGGAAGTACTTGGATTTATTGGATGCTGAGGAGAAGAAAGTTCTTGAAGCTCCGAGAGAAGTTCTTCCGGCAAAATGGCGGCATCATGTTGCAGCAGCAAGTCTCCAAATATGAAAGGTCGGTTGAAACAGCCCGAATCTTTACTGAAGAAGATCTCAAGAAGGCTACCAACAACTATGATGAAAGTGGAGTCATTGGTCAAGGAGGGTTTGGAACGGTTTATAGAGGAGTTTTGCCGGATAAAAGAGTGGTTGCCATTAAGAAATCAAAAATAAGTGATCAGAACCAGATTGAGCAGTTCGTTAATGAGGTGATTGTCCTTGGACAAATCAACCATAGGAATGTGGTAAAGCTTTTAGGCTGTTGCTTAGAAACAGAAGTCCCCTTGCTGGTTTATGAATTCATCACGAATGGAACACTCTCGGATCATATTCACCAAGAAAAACGTTCATTGTTGCTTGCATGGGAAATGCGCCTAAAGATAGCAGCCGAAACTGCAGGAGCTCTTGCGTACTTGCACTCTGCTACTTCTACGCCAATAATTCATAGGGACATTAAAAGTACGAACATCCTTCTAGATGACAATTACACTGCAAAGGTTGCCGATTTTGGAGCTTCAAGACTGGTCCCACTGGATCACACTCAACTGGCCACATTGGTACAGGGGACATTTGGATACTTAGACCCTGAATATTTCCATTCAAGCCAGTTGACAGAGAAGAGTGACGTTTACAGCTTTGGCGTCGTCCTTGCGGAGCTGATAACCGGGAAGAAGGCACTTTCTTTTGACAGACCCGAGAAGGACAGAAACCTGGCAATGTATTTCATTTCTGCGATGAAAGAGGATCGTCTTCATGACATTCTTGACCAAAAAATGGTGAACGAGAAGCACTTGGGACAGATTAAGGAAATAGCCAAGTTAGCAAAGGGGTGCCTGAGAGTAAAAGCAGAAGAAAGGCCAACTATGAAAGAAGTAGCTATGGAGATAGACAGTCTGAGGATGATGAAACATCATCCGTGGGAAGATGTACATTTGTACCCTGAAGAGTCCGAGCAGCTCCTTAAGCAAAGCATACCTTCAGATGGCCACTATGGTGCTTCGGGCAGCAACTTTAGTGTTAGCACCAATGCTGGTTACGACAGCACGAGGGATCAAATGGTGGTGCCACTAGATGATGGAAGATAGTCATGCTGTGTAAGTTTTGAAGAGACAATTATTTTGACATTCCATTTATTTCATTTTGTGAAAATATATTACTGTTATTTATTGATTGAATGCAGCTTCAGTTACTACTGCAAGTTTGAGGTATATTTATCAAACATTCAGACTACCATAATTTTTTTTCAGAATTACCAATAAAAGCAGGCTAATTAAGGCCAAAGGAAAAATAAAGCTGCACGAGCATATTTCTTACATTATTACTCGGTGATTAAGCTAAGACGCAGGCTTGAGTTCTAAAGCATCCAAAACGATCAGGTTTCAGCCAAGGAACAGTTGGAAGATGAATGCTGTCAACAAACTTCACTAGCAACTGATTTATAAAGCCTGAATGCTGTCAAGCGATGTTCTAAATCCAAAGGCCATATTTTTCTCTATCTTTATCATTATAGCTTGAGGGATTCTCTGAATACTTTTCTTAGAAGACGTGTTTAGGACTGCCGATGTGGAGTCATAAATATTGTTTAGTTGAATGTTTCAAAATTGTTCCTTTTTTTTGTGTGTGTGTGTGTGTTGGTTATTTTCTTTGTTATTCATGTTTGTGATCATGTCGTAATCTTAGGACCATAATTTTAGTGGGTAGTTATTAATCAAGTTATAAATTGTAATATTTCTGAAGTTAAAAAAGTATTCAGTTTTTTTGCTTCAAAATATGTTGGTCTCAATTTCACACACTGTAGCAATACTTTTTAAAACATAAGAAAGCTTTGTTTTCTTTTCTTATTCTAAAGATAAATACAATTAGTATCAAAGCTCTCTTCTTAAGGGATCTGTGTGAGAGTAGAAGAAGCCAGTTTCTCCTCAATTGCTTCGTCGATGTTCGATGGAGACAACTACCAAATTTGGGTAGTACGCGTGGAGACATACTTGGATGCTTTAGATCTTTGAGAAGAAGTGGAAGTAGACTATGAAATCCCTGCACTTCCGAACAATCCCACCATGGCACAGATCAAAGCGTAGAAAGAGAAGAAGACAAAGAAAGCAAAGGCAAATGCCTACTTGTTTGTTGTAGTCTCATCTACCATCTTCACTCGTATCATGTCTCTAAAGTTAGCAAATGAGATATGGGATTATCTCAAGATCCAATACGAAGAAGATGAAAGGATTTGAGGGATGCAAGTGCTAAACCTAGTACGTGACTTTGAGGAGTAGAAGATGAAGATTGAATCCATCAAAGAGTATTTTGACAGGTTGCTTAACATTGCAAATTGAGTCAGGCTAATCGGCTCGTCTTTGCCAAAATCAAGGATTGTTGAAAGAATCCTTGTAACGATGCCTAAAAAATTTGAGGCCACAATTACATCCTTAGAAAACATTAAGGACATGTCAAAGATCACTCTGGCAAAGTTGTTGAATGCATTACTAGCACAGGAGCAAATAAGATTTATGAGGCAGGAAGATGATGTTAAGGGAGCCATATTTGTTAAGCTTTAAGAGAATGCAAGAAACAAGAAGAAAAGAAAGGGAAAAAGGCATCAAGGCTCAAATGGAGAATCCACGCCAACAACAACAAGAGCAAAGTTGGAAACAAAAAGGGATCTCATCCTCCATGCCAGCATTGTGGTGGAAAATCTCATCCACATTTTAAAAGTTGGAGAATACCAGACCCAAGTGCACCAAATGCAACCAGATGGGGCATGAAGCTGTTATCTACAAAAACAAAAATCAATAACACGGTGAAGAGGCACAGATTGCTAATCAAGAGGATGAGGATTAACTGTTCGTGGCTACATGTTTCTCTGGCATCGTATCAAGTGAGAGTTGGCTTATTGACAATGGTTGTACTAATCACATGACACATGACAAGTATCTATTCAGAGTACTAAGGAGCACAAACGGGTCGAAGGTTTGAATTGGAAATGGCAAGTACATAACTGTGGAAAGAAAGGGAACATTTGCAATTTCAAGTTGTTTAGGTACAAAGTCATTTCTGATGTGTTGTTGTATGTCCTTGAAATTGATCAAAACTTGTTAAGTGTTGGACAACTAATTGAAAAATGTTATAAAGTTGTGTTCGAAGACAAAAGTTGCTTGATTAAAGATGCAGTTGGCCAAGATATTTTCAAAATAAAAATGAAAAGGAAAAGCTTTGCTCTAAATCCATCGGAGGAGGAGCAAACTTATTTCCCAATCAAAGAAAATATCATATAAGTATGGCACAAGAGGCTCAGCCACTATTATCATTAGGGGCTATTGCAAATGAAATCTAGGATGATGGTAAATGATCTTCAAATTCCAAACTACAAAGCATGTCAGTTCGAAAAGTAAAGCAGGAAACCATTTCCCAAGGCAACATGGAAAGCATCAAAGAAGCTGCAATTGATTCATACTGTAACGCCCATTTTGGGTATTTTAGTTATGGGATTATTTAGCCTAAATAGCTTAAGTTATTTATTGTTAGGGACTGAGAGTATGTGATAATATGCTCGGGAAGTCGATATCGCAATATTAGAAAAGCTGGGTATATAGATTTCTTGTTTAATTTATTTTTAATAAATTATATAGATTATTTAAGTAATATGGGTGTTAGTGAAACTTGAGTTAGTTTGGTTATTGTAGAAAATTCAAATATTCGCGACGGATATTAAAAAAATAAATTTTTATATATTTAGCGACGGAATATTACATAATTTTTTTAAAAATTAGTGACGGATATTTTTCGTCGCTAATTTTAGCAACATATTTAATATTCTGTCGCTAAATCAATGATAGATTCTCTAAATCCGTTGCTAAAATTTATTTATTTATTTTTTTGTTATTTAAATAAATAATAAAATTATTTTATTTTATTTTAAATTTAGTGATAGAATAAATTTCAGTTGCTATTTTTTAAAAATTAAAAATAAATTTTAAAAAATTAAAAATAAATTCTAATCGAAGGAAATTTAGTCCATCGCTAAATTGAAAAAATAAATAAATAATTTTATAAAAAAATAAATATATTAATATATAAATATAAAAAATTAAAATAAATTTAAAATTAAATATACATTTAAACATAGATGAATATAAAAAAATAATTTTTAAAATTTAAATATTTTAATTTAAATAAATATATAAAGTTTAAAAAACATAATATTGTTAAATTCTAAATATATCAATTAATATATTTTATGTGCATAAAATATAAAATATATTAAATGTATAATAATTAACTATTGATAATATTTATTAAATGTTTACAAAATGTAAATAAACACTATATTTAAAAATAAATAAAAAATTTAAAAACCATAATAATGTTAAAATTTATGAAGTCTATATAGAAAAGAGTCTATATACAAAGAAATATTAAGGGATTGTATTATATAGAAAAGAGGTTAAGGACTATCTCGTCAGTATTTTTTTTTTTTTATTTTTATAAATAAGAGAATTTTTGGCTAAGTCAAGATATGTTCACAATTTTAGTGAAATTATAATTTCACTTCGAATACAAAATGGACTTATATATCAAAAGATTTGCAGGTGATCTCATTCGCACCTTAAACTTACTTTTCTCTTTACAAGCCTCTCGAAAACGTCAAGAGACACTCTCTTACATCTTGATCGAGATATTCTCCTGCATAAAACTATTCATTCAATAAATGCATTGTGTTTGATATATATTTATTAAATGTTATTAATTATTTAAAATATTATTTATTTATTTTATTTACAAAATTAATAATTTATCGTAACACATAATTTAAACTTAAACTAATAATTCATTAATTAATAAAGCATTAAATTTATCTCTTTCAGAAACAATTGAATGAATAGTTTGAACTTAAGAACAAAATTTATCTTTCTCCTTATATAATAAAGCATTAAATTGTAAGTAAGACTAACGCTCACATATTTTTGTATTTGTACAATTTGTATTTTAATTTTTTAAGAAGAATATTGTTTCACATATGTTTTTAAATTTTGGACTTATAGTATAATCATCTTGTTTAAGATTCGAAAACTAAAGTTGATGTTTCTTTCATATTTTGAATCGATATTAAACATATACAAATTATTTTTCATTAAATATTTTTGGTCCCTAATCTTATTTTTCTTATATTTTTCTATTTTATGCATTAAATTATTTTTGTGACATTTTTATTTAATATTTGTTTAAATACCACAAATAAAAAAATAAAAAATTAATTTAGATTTATAATATATCAAACTTATTTATTATAATTATTAGTGTTGTGCCATGAAAAAATAAGGAAAAAAAGTCAAAAATTATTGAAAAATTGAAGGAAAAATGAAGAGGTTGGTAACAAAAGAATTGCTGCCAGCTGTAAGCACCCCCGTCCGGATATCCCCAACCACCAGGACTATCCGAACGGGAGTGTCTACAGAAGGGAAAAGAATGAGACACAAGACAGGAACTACCCTAGCATGTACACATAGGAATGAAAACAACGGAAGCTAAGCGATACACATGCAAGCATTACGGGTACTTCGCTAATATAGTGGTCACATGATAGATAAATGAATATAGACTCCTGTGCCGATATACACGAGACACGAGAAACGATCTGGCATAATCGAAAATAATAGAGTAAATGCTACTCAAACATTAGAGTTGATGGGGATTGACGGGACTGCTTGTACACCATACCGACTCTGCCGCTAAAAGTTGACTCCTTGCCATGGCCCACACTGCCACTACTTAGAATGATGGAAAGCAAAGTGAGTCGAGAGACTCAGCAATCATAAGGAAAGAAAGGCTGAAGGCTGATCATATCCAATAAACTCTCCCTAGAACACCAACCCCCAAGCACACACAAGCCATGAGATGTTACCACGCAATTGTTGGGTTTCTTGGATCCAAATGCAGCGGAAATTTAAAATTATTTGGATCAACCAAACTCTTTGGCTTCTTGAAACCCAAAATAAACGGATCTAGTTTGCAAATATATAATCACTTCAAGAATATAAACATATAATGAAAATCAAACATTTTGATTGTCCGATAAAGAATGGATGAATCTTTGTGCCACTAGGTGTTACCCACCCTCTATAAGTGATCCACACCAAAGAGATGCTTCAATCGATGCCTATGAGCATGCCCCTTCGATCTCCTTGCATCAGGTATGCAAGATCTAATCCAACACTTAGAGATATGGTTGGTTTTTCTCAAAAATCAACTTTCTCTCTTTAGAAAATCAAAGGGGTTATGAGACAAAATGGAGAGCCTTCCCAAACCCTAGTCAAACTAGGTATTTATAGTTGGTTCAACACGTTAGAAACATGTTGGGCCAAGGCCCAACCCAAAACCTAGTCAAACTAGGGATTTAAAGAAAACCCAAACATGTTATAAACATGTTGGACCAAGGCCCAAACCCAATTGTGGGTTTCTTACCTTGTTTTACTTTTTGTTCATTTTGTCGACATCTCATGGACTTTTCCGCGAGTGCTAGCTCGCCCCAAAAATCCACGAATTCTTATGGGCCCCAAAACATTTTTTTTGGTCCCACTAAAATTTTCATGAAACTCCTATTTGTTTGTGTGTGACCTTATAGGTTCACTATGAAAATGGCAAAGGGAAATTTATAGAATCCTACTCCTAATAAAACTCTTTGATTATGATCCTTAATTTATTTCATCACATGAGTAAAATTATTATCTTGCCCTTAGACCAAGATTGACGTCTAGCAATGTATCATGGCCCCCATATCATAATGAAATAGAAATGGCACTTCTAATGAACCTTTCCGTGACAAGTGTCAGTGCTATTCGATCCCTCTATCATAATGCCCTGGTATAGTCTAGAAGTATGGTAAAATGTCAAACTTCTAATAACCAACACTATGTGTATGAATGTTAAGTCCACAACTCATATAGTCGAATTAATAACTCTTATTAATTCTCAACTATCTGCGTTGGACAACGACTCCTCAAGTTGTGACTTCATCATTCACATAGGGCATATATCTTTTAAATCTTACTAAGGTCGATAGATTCCATCTTGCGTGCTCACCTACCTTCGTATGATTCGGATCATATTCAATAACCACCCTATTAGGGACCTATCTTACTGGACCCCATACAATGGCATCAAAACATGACACTCCTCATACAAGATAACTGTGGTACCTCAGGAAAAGATATTACTAGCACCTGTCGCCACATAGAACTCCTAATTGACATTTAGTAAGAATTACCATTTAGGTGTTCTCAAGTTAGGTCATTCAGTGAACTCATTCACTAATGAGCACCTACACACTTGCATTAGTGTCACCACACAAGTAGTCAATGAGATCAACTACACTTCTTACGAGCATGCATAGTGTGTACTAGTCTTGACGGTACTATAGAGGCCCCACTCTATAGTCCTATGATCAGGAATAGTTAAAGAATGAAGCATCAGTCATTCGATCTCATTAGTATGATCTCATCATAACTCGATTGACATTACTACACTCTTTGGGACTCATCTAAATAGTAAAATATAAGGATGAACGTATTGCCACGTATTATAAGAGAAATACAGATATTAATCAAAATATGTCCAAGATTAATTAGAAATGTAGCCAACTCACAACTCTTATGATTGGCTCCCAGGTTAGAACTCTATCAGTAATAACATAGCATAATAAAAGCACATACCGGTCCTTGGGGTCCACATAAGACACACGGCACCCAAGTCCCATACCAACCTGCCGCTGCCCTGAAAGGCAATATAAATCTCTAACAAACCTGCCCGCGCTGTCCCTGGTCGGTGCTCCCGTCACTCGTGTGTCCGTGTTGGTACTCCCGACACCCGAGCCATAGGCTTCCTCGAAATGGTCATCCCATCCGAGATCTGATAACTACCAATAACCATGCAATGCACATAAAAATACAATGGCATAGTGAGCATCAACGTGATACACTAGCGCCCATACATCCAGGCATCAGGCCATACTCCGCTCACATAGTAAACCACACGCGATACATATGCCCGTGCTGGTGCAACCTAACTAAGCTAGAATGTCCGTGTCCCAAGCATACTCAATAAATGAATATCCCAACATGCAACCCGTACCCATGTGCATATCAAATCATGAATAGTAATATAATGAATCCAATTGTGTAGTAAATCACATACTGGCAGAGCTAGTCAACAGTGCCCGGCATCGGTCAACAACTAGTGACTAGGAGTGTCCACCCGACGATCCACTTCAGGGCCGTACAATAGTCTACCCCAACGTCACCAAACAGCCGACCCCTGCCCCCTACTCGATAGCTCTAACCGAACCATAAATAAAATCGAGAAAATCGTCAATAAGTCTGCACATCTAGGAACCTAGTCCCCAAGCTAGGTTCAGCATCATTCCAAAAGGAATAGGGGCGGTACAAACCCCCGTAGGCATATAACGAATAAAATTCTAGAAGTCCCGGATTTAATTTAAATTAAAATAATTGAATAATATCTCAATAAATAATGCTAGGCGTCGAATTAGAGTAAGAGAGGCCATAAAATATGAGAAATCATGGAGTCTCTCACGGGAATTAAAGAACATGAGAAGAGGGTTGGGAGCTTGCCTTTACATGGTCGTTCCTTGCCTTTCTTGCACTTCCGCTGCGAAGTAAAACGTTTCTCTAGCAATTAATAAAATCATGGTTCACATTAATTAAATCTAACCGTGTAATATAAATAATTTAACCGTCTAAAATCCCATGTAGGCGCACCACAAATAAAATCTTAATAAATCTCATATTTATTTTAAATTAAATCATGCCAATAATATCCTTAATTTATATAATTAATACGCGAAATCAAAACGAATTGAGGAAAGGCATGGGGTTCACAAAATAGAAAAAGATCGCAAGGGTAGCGGGAGCTTGTCTTGTTTAAGCTGATTACAACGTTTCCACCCTTGAACACTATCAAATTAATATACGCTGTAAAATAGATTAAACTCCCAAAATTAATAAAATTGGACCCAAAATGAAATTCCAACCGTACAGAATGATTTATACACATTTCTTTACTTACCTGGCTGATTAAAACCCATTTAAACCAAGTTTAATCTTGGATTTCTCCTCAAAAATGGCCACTGCGCGCACTGTTCTTTTTCTTCCTATCTTCCTCTCTATTCGCTGTTAAATTTCGGGCGAAACTTCGCTGAAATTGGCTTTTAAAAAGCCAAAGAATTGGGCCACCAGAAGCTACCGCGTGGTAGCTAGCTGGTGCCACTGCCTAGCCCCAAAACGACGTCATTTTGGGGCTGGGCTATTGATTAAAATCAGCATTTTTCCCCAGTCGCACGCCTACTTCCCCCAAGCCTCGAACCCGCGTCCCTCGACGCCTCCCTCGCGCGCGCAACCGCCAGGCTAGCCATCCCCTTCATACATATAAGTGTCTTTTATTAAATTTAAAGTGACTTTTAGTCACGTTTCAACTTTTACACCAACACCCACAACTTTCCATTAATTACACACGCGCCCACCTTAATAATTTCCCTTACACCTGAACTTCCATAAATTGACACTTCCACCCCATATCCAATTTTCCATTTATTACACTTACACCCCCAAAATTCCAGAAATTCCATTAATTTAATATATTTTATTATTTTTTTAAATACTCCCAATTAACCTAATTATTTTCTCAAAATAACATCAATAAACATTTTCTTAAATCTCCAAATATCCAAATAAATTAATATGTCCTTTTAACCCACCAATATTCAATAATCACCACAAATACAATAATTAATAATGATTAGTCATTCCCAAATAATTTAATTAATTACCTTTAATTCCCTATTTTCCTCACAACCACATAAATAAATACTTTATCTTAAATTCCTAATTATTCAATAATGCTCTCAACATCGATTTGAATAATTATTATTTATTTTCAAATTTTGGGATATTACACCAGCTGCTGCCAACCTTGCAGCAGTCTACCGCGAGGGCCAACCTCATGGCTTGGGCTAGCTGGAAGGGGCAGCCTCACTGCTGCTTGTCACGAGAGACAGTCTCCCTGTTGTTTGTCGTGAGCCTCCAGCCGCGAGCAGTCTCGTGGCTGCATGCTGTGAGCTGCCTTGCGACTATTTGTCTCAAGGAAACTCACGGTTGCACGATGGCTGGCCGCGAGGCTCAGCCTCGTTGCTACTTGGAGGCTGGCCACGAGGGCCAGCCCTGCGGTTGCTTGCCGCTAACTGGCTCGCGACTGCATGTTGCGAGCAATCTCACAACTAGGCATCAAAAAGCCTATTCCTGATGAAACTTAAGCTCCACTCATCAATCACCACGTGTCAGTACTAGCAACCCTTAAGACTTGTGCCCTATAAATACCCAACTATAGGACATTGATAGGGACTTCCAACTTCGGTAAAATGTAGACATTTTGAATGCATCTTTACTGTTTTCGTAAATAGACATTGGGATTCGAGATTGACTTTGGTATTAGAGGGTCTTTGTGGGGGAAGATTCCCGTGAGCCTTCTAACCCATTTTTTGAGCATCAACAGGGTCAAATTCTTGCGGCGAACCTAGCGGTGAAGGCAAAAGCTAGCAGCGAAGCTAGTGGCAAAGGCAAAATCTTGCGGCAAGAGCTAGTGGCGAAACCTTATGGCAAAAGACCTTGTAGCAAAGGTAAAAGCTTGCGGCGAGACCTAGCGGCAAAGGAAAAACCTTGTGGCAAGAGCTAGTAGCGAAGTCTCATGGCAAAAACCTTGTGGCAGAGTTAGTGGCGAAGCCTTGTAGCGAAAGAGCTAGTGGTGAAGTCTTATGGAAAAAGCCTTGTAGCAAGAGCTAATGGCAAGAGCTAGTGCCAAAGCCTTGTGGTAGAACCTTGTGGCAAAAAAGCTAGTGGCTAAATCCTTGCGACGAGAATCCTAGCGACAAACTCCCTTGGGGCGACCTCTCTTACAGTAACCTAACTTCACCCGATATCGAGCTCGAGTGGACGCCACATCACAAATTTTAATTGTTGTATTTTGGCAACAACAATTTGGCGCCTTTTATGGGAAACGCAACAAAAAATCAATCTTAACACAAGATGCCGAAAGGGACAAGATCAGTTAGTTGGGTGAACTCACCTGACCTGCTCGAAGGAGCGCTCATACTAGGACCGGAGCCACAAAAGGCCTCCATCAGGTGCACTCTACAGTACCAGAATTTTCAGTAGATCACCCTAACAACGATGTGCATTCCAAAAACTTTCCTATGCTCGAATGCAACCATACCACCAGACTGGGGGGCATGGAGTGTTTAGAACAAGGAGAAGCACATGTAGCTGGATTGAGGAGATATGTGACAAGGCGAGAGAAGCAAGTCCCACATGCAGTGCCTGCTAGTCAGGAACAACACTTCTTTGGGCAATCTTCAATTCCAAATGGAAACCTCGTGGGGACTTCAAGAATAACTCCACCCACGGTCTTACTCTCAGATTATGAACTATTACGAAAGAATTTTGAGGAGCTGAAACAACATAATAATGAACTTAGGATGAACAATAAGGAGAATATGAGAAGACTACAAGAAGTCACTGCTTTGTCACTTGAATTAATGCCGGACATTCACATTCCCCACATGGGATAAATTGATGTGAGAGGAGAACATCGGAGATCCCAAAACAACCCTCCAAGGGCCCCTCGGTAGGGGATAAGAATCAGAATTCTAGGGCTGAATAGCTAAGTCCCGGAAGTAATAGATTCGAGAAGGAAATATGGCAAGAGGGTAAGAAAAGCTCTTATGACCCATCTCTTTGCCAAAATGAAGAAGAATAGGAAACACTTAGCGTGTCTGACATCAAATGCCTCATAGAAGAGGTGTTAGAACAAAAGTAGGTAATGATGGTGCCAAAGGTAACTCCCTCGAAAGGGTTCCCTCTATCTGAGGAACTTTATAGGCAACCAGTGCAACCAAGGTTCAAACTGCCGCACCTTTCGGTATACTCAAGAAGGGAGAACCCTGAGAAGCACTTACATCGTTTTGTCATAGTAGTCGTGTTACATGGATGGAATGAGATCACTAGGTGCAGGGCTTTCCCACTTTCCCTAACATGACAAGCTCAACAATGGTTAACTGAATTACCAGCAGGACATATACAATCATTCGAACAGTTGAAGAAAGAATTCTTAAATGCATTCTCCATCTATCTCCCGAAGAAGAAGAGTGCAATATATCTAATGAGCTTACAGTAGAAGTCGAATAAATCCCTGAAGCAATACATCGAGTGATTCAGAGCCGTGACACAAGAAGTAAGGGATCTCCCAATCGCATTGGCAGTGTCAGCCCTGCTAAACGGAACTACATACGCCCCGCTTAGAAGATCCTTAGCCTTCTTCGAGCCAAATTCTGTGATTGAGTTGTTCAATCGAGCATAATAGTTTATCATCCAAATGAAAATTTTGGACGCAGGGGAAGGTAATAGAAGAGGAAGGGAAACCCAGCCTGATGTGCGAAGGACCTTAGAAAATTCAGAAGATGTTAGGTCCCAACATGTGCACACTACTGACACTATAAGGCGAGGCGATAGGAAAAACTTGGAACACCATGCACCTCGAGAGGTACTTCCCAAATTTAACCCCAGGAGAAGGGACGAAGCGTGAGATGCGGAGTCAAGCCTATCACCAGAAGCATTACTCGACCCGATTGGAGGCAGGAATTATCTTTAATTTTTCATTGTAATAACATCCCCCAATAAATAAAAGAATATACCCCCTGTATTCCATTGAAGTAGGCAAAACTATAAGCTGAACAACGTAAAATCTCCATGGGCCCATATTATTTGTATGTGTCATGCAGTTACAACGGCTCAAGCGCAGCTCGCTTCCAAAGGTCAAGTCACCTAGTGGCAATCTGGTGCCGATGACCATGAGCTGGCCCCGGATCACCAAAACATCTGATGTTTATGCTCGCGGACTCACCCGGATCCCTCGTTTGAGTTCGGTGCTATGCCTTTTTGGTTAGACCCAACTCCTTGGTTGATTTGGCGCTTAGGTCTCCAGGCAAACTTGAATGCCTGCTAGGAATCTCGCACCGGACCATTGGCCAAACCCAGATCCCCTAAGGTAGACTGGCCCAAGGAAGGCATGAAGAGACAATAACCCTATGACTGTTCTACAATGATCCCGCTTATCGGAGTTGAGTCACCCAGTTGAAATTTGGTGCCTATGACCACGAGTTGGCCCGGGATCAGCAGAACATCCGATGCCTATGCCCGCAGACTCACCCAGATCCCTTGCTTGAGTTAGGTGCTATGCCTTTTTGGCTAGATCCTACTCCTTGGTCGATCTGGCGCCTAGGTCTCCTGGTAAACTTAGATATCTTGTAGGAATCCCACGCCAAACCACTGGCCAAACCTAGATTCTCTAAGGTAAACTAACCCCGAAAGATAGACATGGAGAACATAATAGCCAGTGCGCTATGATCCATCCTAGGATCATCGAACGTGAAGACTATGCCCGCAGGCCCGTCAGGATCCGTTGACCGAGTCTGGTGCTATGTTCCCAAACTAGACCCGACCCCTTAATTGATCCGACTCCTAGGCCTTTCGGCAAGCTCAGACACTAAGCAAGAATTCAGCAGTGGAACCTATCTATTGAGGGTATGGTTGCCTAGAGATAATTTGGTACTCTAACCCCTGATTGACGTAAAATCTTTGGGTATTCTGGAACCCTTGATTGAGTCTAGGTACTAGACCCGACTCCTTGACTAATATTTTTACTCTTCAAATTTTTTCTAAGGATAAAACAAAAGAGTGGGGGCAATTGTTGTGCCATGAAAAAATAAGGAAAAAAAGTAAAACGTTTTGAAAAATGGAAGGAAAAATGAAGAGGCTGGCGGCAAAAGAATTACCGCCAATTGTGGCCAACCTCGTAGCTTGGGCTAGCCGAAAGAGGCAGCCTAGCGGCCGCATGCCGCGAGCTGCCTTACAGCTGCTTGCCACGAGAGATAGTCTCGTAGCTGTTTGTCGCGAGCAGTCTCACGGCTGTTTTCCGAGAGGAAACTCGTGGCCACATGATGGCCGGCCATGAGGCTCAGCCTCACGGCTACTTGCAGGTTGGCCACGAGGGCCAGCCCCACAACTGCTTGCCGTGAGTTGGCTCCCAATCGCATGTTGCGAGTAATCTCACAACTAGGCATTAAAAAGCCTATTCTCGATGAAGCCTAAGCTCCATTCATCAATCACCACATATTAACACTAAATGTAATACTCGAGAACGTTGGATTATATAAGAAATAGTATTTTATTAGAAAAATCAAATTTTGAGGATAACAGGTATCAGAATAGCCCGATAAATTGACCGAATCGACAGTCGGGAATACCCTGGAGCCGAGATGCCTAAAGAAAATGATATGATAGTGTCGATTAATTTGAGATATGATTTATGGCATCGAAAGAATTTGGGTCGGGAACAGTTTTTGGTACAGCTAAAAATGCAGCTTCGGGATAAGCTGTAAAATTGAATCGTTATAGGAGACTTCTCGGAAGTCAATGGAAGCTTAAGGGGGCTTCAATTTTTCATGAGGAACAACCCTTCAGTGGTTTCAGGAAGAAACGAGAGGGTTTAAGGCCAAAACAAAGATTTGGGCCAAAGTACAGTTTTTGGAAATTGCTAGAGGGAGGCTGAAACGATAATTTTTTGGAATCCTCAAAGGTTAAAATGATGTTTTAGGACATCAGGGTCTTAAAAGCAATTTTGGAAAGTTGAGGGGTTAAGTGAAAAGGGCCAAAATGAGTTAGGCCAAAAGTTGAGGGGCCAAAGTGCAATTTTAGCAAAACTTGGCCAAAATCCGACCATGGCACGGATGGTCGCTGACCAGGCATCTGAGGCACGAGTTTGCACGAGGGTGGTCGGGGGACCAACTTTTGTAAAGGCAAGGGGCGACAACAGCCATCATGGTGGCCGGAAAAAGTAGAAAACCGACCGGATGTTCGGTCGTTCTTGGTGTCACCTGCAACTTGCATTTTTGGTCGGATATGGGTGCCTCGAGGTTGATCCAGGGTAGGGCTATGCTCTAAAGGCCATGGGCTATCCGATCTCGGGCATTTGGAGCGTTGAAGATGCCTATAAATAGCGCATAAAGTGGCCAAATTTTTAGAAAATTAAAGCTTCAAATCGGCTACTATATCGAACAAATTGGGAGTTCAAAGCATGGGGCTTTTGTTTCCCATAGCTTGAGGATCAAATCTGGAGATTTTGAAGGATTTTCGTTGAGTTTTGGTGGCTGTTCGAGGCTTCGCCGGAATCTGGAGCGATCCGCCTAACCGAGGCTTCGAGCCTCCAGTTGAGGACCTTCCAGCTGTTGTTTCAAGGCACAAGAAGCACCATTAGGATCGACTGGACTTGGGCTTCATCGTGGTGCAAAGATCCAGCAACTTCGGTGTGCCAGCGTCGGAGAAGATGACCGGTGCATGAAGCTTACGTGCCAGTCTCACTCTCTCTCCCACTCGCAGTGCGTGGAGGCACGTCCCTGCATGGAAAATTGTGATAAAATTTCCTAAAATCCTAGAAAATTATTATCTACGTGCTTGTGCAATTAGTTTTGGATTTGGAGTTTCCGTTGCCTCGGTTTTAGCATCAAAGAGCCTCATTTTGCATGAAAACGCACCATCCAGGTAAGTCCAGTATTCTTCTTTTGAAGTTCATAGTTTATTATGATTTGTTGTGAAGAAAGATTGGAGAAAATAGGTTGATAGCTATTTATTTGGAATTTTTAGAGAGAAAAACGGGAGAAAATAGAGAAAATAAAGAAATTGGGAGAAAAATCAGATTTATGATATTTAAATGATGTTTAGGGTACTTTGAGGCATAGGGTTGAGTGTTGGTGCAACTTTTGAGGTTGACATGAAAAATGAGGCCAGGCACGCAAATCGAGGCAGTACGCACTTTTCGAGGTATCCTAAATTTTGTCAAATATGAGAATTCTTTTCCCAAAAATTTTTTATTGTGAGTTTTCTACCCTTATAAAAAATCGGTTTGACTCTATCTTAAACTTGATTTGATCCATGCAAATTTTTGCTGCATGTGAATGGTTTTAACCTGTGATGGTTGTTTTCATTCGGGTATATTCTGACATGTTTTATACGTGTGCATTGAATTTTGTGCAATAAATTGTGTACATGAAATGTTGTTTATGCATTGAGTTATGTTTTGTGGCATTGGCATGTTTTTATGGGATGTCAACCTGGGATGTTATCCGGATAGTGTAGCTGTGAGTCCCCAAGTGTGTTTGTCAAACAGGGGTATCTCGAGCTGTGTGCTGGGATGACCGCCTCGATTTTTATGCCGGGCTTGGTGGTGAGGGAAGTTGCACTAGGGTGACGGGTTGTACATATGGGATGTGATATCAACTTATGATGTGGCACTTGAAGTGACAACACTAGGGAAGCGTGCCAAGGGAAAATACCCAATTTGTCGACTTGGGCTGAGAGTGGACACCACCCTTGTGAATCGACAAATGGCAGGGCTGAGAGTGGACACCAACCTGGACTGGCAGTGTGGTGAGGCTGCAAGTAGGTAGGACCCCATGAGACCTTTGCGCGATAGTATTGTTTTCGATGTGGACGTGGATTCCCAAGATTGGTGTTGATCATCATTTGGCCAGGATTTGTGTTTACTTGTGCTCCGTAAGCTTCTGAGTGGGAACATAATGATGACGGGGTGGTTCATGGGTTCATGTATTGACGTTGCTCCCTCTTAAGCTAGGACTTGTTGTGCCAATGTGTCGATGTTATTGTGTTGCTTTTAGAGAGATTGCATTTTCCTCGGTTAGGGTTAAGTGCTGTGTGGGATTCTCTTGGGCCGAGTTTTGTCATGATTTTATGATGTTTCATATTTTGCATACATTCATGAAAATGTTTTTGAATTCTCACTTAGATGATTCAACATCTAATGTTTGAACTTTTGTCCCTGGAATATTCAACGTTCCAAATGAAAGCACCAGTGAAAAAGGGAAAGGAATTGCCGAGGATTGACGACAACTTGTAGATGGATCGTAGCATGTATTTTGGATTATATGCTTTCCATTTTGATGATGTTATGTTAGACGATGGTACAGTTTTGGATATTATATATGAGATGATTTCAGATTATGTACCACATTAGGTTTCGATCTAGCTTCCGCATTTGTTTTGTGTAAAGATATTACCTATCTTAACTTGATGTTTTTAAGTTTGATATGTTGAGAATGTAATCGGAATTGTCAGGGAAATTACGGATTTAAGTGTTATGTAATGGATGTGCATGTTTAGGAAAGTTTTGGCTAAGGAAAGACTTGGTATTTAAGTGTGTCTCATGTGACCCACCTCTCTTTCTTGGGAACTTACCTAGTGTACTATTCATGTACAGACGCTGTGTTTGTGAAAAAAATATATCCCCGAAATTTCTGATAATGTTTTCTGCATTTATAACACCCTTCAGTTGGAGCAGGGTGTTACACTAGCAACCCCTTGAGACTTGTGCCCTATAAATACCCAGCTACAGGACATTGATGGGGACTTCCAACTTCGGTAAAATTTAGATATTTTGAATGCATCTTTACTATTTTTGTGAATAGATATTGGGATTCGAGACTAACTTTGGCATCGGAGGTTCTTCACGAGGGAAGATTTCCACTAACCTTCTAACCCATTTTCTGAGTATCAACAAGGTCAAATCCTTGCGGCGAACCTAGTGGCGAAGGCAAACCTTGCAGCAAGAGCTAGTGGCGAAAGACCTTGCGGCGAAGGCAAAAGCTTGCTGTGAGACCTAGTGATGAAAGCAAAATCTTGTAGCAAGAGCTAGTGGCAAAGTCTAGTGGTAAAAACCTTGTGGCGAAGGCTTGTGGCAAAAGAGCTAGTGGGGAAGCCTTGTGGCAAGAGCTAGTGGCAAAGCCTTGTGACAACCTTGTGGCGAAAGAGCTAGTGACGAAATCCTTGCAGCAAACTCCCTTAAGACGACCTCTCTTATTTCTTTGAAAAATTAAAATAAAAAGAAAAAACGATTAGGGTTTTGAATTTTGAAATTTAAACAATTGAAAATAAAACAAATACAGGGATATGAATTAACGAAAAATCAATTTAAGCAAGTATCTAGTCCAAGGTATAATCTTAGAGTTGATTTGAGGAATTGATCGTTGATGGAAAAATAAAATCCTCCATTCTTTCACTAAATTGGTTATGGTTATTAACAAGCTCTAATAACCTATCCCTCCTTATTTTGATGATAATCAAGACAAGCTCATTGATTATTTCCCTTGTTAATAAACAATCCTAAACAAGTTCTTAAGGTTTAGTTTATCAATAGGTTTAATTACTAGAAAGACGACCAATTCTAACCAATGAATGCACAAGCTCAATTCATTTAAGTTAGATTATATATGTCCAAAACATAAATTGAAGACCTATCCGTAATCAATTATGTTAATTGCCACCAATATTCGAACATCTAAACAATTACGGATTCAGATTTCTAATTGGCGATATATTGTTCTGACAATTATACAACGGGCCCTTTGTATTAATTAATCGAAACAATAATTTCAACAAATATAAAAGATATATAAATAGATAAAGAATAAGAGAATAATGAAAATCAATTCGATCTCACAATTCCTGCAGAATCAAAAGTTCAATTATCCTTGTACTAGAATAAAAGTTTAGCAATCCACTAAAAGTAAAAGAAAATACCTAAGAAAGAAAGACATCCGAGGGAGAAGAGAACGAGCGCCCTGTTTCGTCTATTCTTCTCTGCACGCGACTCTCTTCTCTAATTCGACGCTGTGCCTCTTCTTAATTTTGTTGCCTCCGTGTTCTTCCTCATTGCCCATAATATATTATTAATATATATTCACAGCGCCCTAGGCTTCTCCAAAATGAATATAGGCCCTGCTTTAATTGGTTATGCAATTTGACACTTCCTGGGCCTTCAAATGCCGCTTCAATCTCCAATTAGCCTTTATTATTTAATGTTATATGGTATGACCTTCTATATAATAATATAAAAATGCATGCACATGCCACCCTCCAATTTCCTTTAATTCCACCTCCAAAGCTAGACTTCATGGCTTCATTACTTGCATTCCTACAAAAAAGAATATATAAAAAATTCAAATTAGAAAAATAGCAAAAGAAAAATTAAATAAAATATGTAAATAACAAGAATGAAATTTTTTATTTTTATTTTTATTTTTAAGCATAATTTATTAAATTTTGCCATTAATGTTTTATATATAAAATATTATTATAAACAAGCACTATAAAACCTAAAACATGCTAAATAAACTAAATGTTAGGAGAATAAAATTATGAGTTTATCAAATTCCCCCACATTTAGCTTTTGCACGTCCTCGGGCAAAACTAACAAGACATGACACAATCACACTGATTCTTCCAATGACACCAAAAATATCACATATCATTATCAAAAACAACCCAATGAATCAAACATTATAGCACGTCATGAACTAAAAACACTCAACAAATTTAGATTAAAATAAAAAAGAGATTTTCATTCAAAATGCAATTAAAAAGTATGGTAGACCCTCATACGTCACTCAAATGTTTAAGGATTGGAAAAATTCACTCAAAATTCAATTCATGCTCAATCACTACCATAAACTTGCTTGTTCATCCAATTTTTGTTGCTGATGTCAGATGCCATACACAAATCCAATGGTCATTAATAAGGTTGTAATGGGGTTAAGGAAAAGGTAGGGTATAAAAGGGAAAAAAGGTTAAAACCTAAGAAACTAATAGAGCATTTAGAAACAACTTGGGTTAATTAGGCATGAAGGACCCAACACCTCAACCAATAATCAAACACTCTTCATTTCTTCTTTCCTTATTTCTTTCTTTAAAAAAGAAAATCATATATTATGTCCTTGCACCTTTTTTTTTTCTTTTTTTTTCAACATATTTTTTCCTCTAAGCATTACTTGGTTTTTGACGCAAATGTTGACATTTGTGATGAAAACACCCAGTTACTCCCCTAAATAATTGTTTAGGGTGTATGTGCATACTCATATTTTGATCCACCATTTGACATGAAGGATGATGCAGGAGCATACTGTCAACCCCCAATTACTACTAAGTAGCTCAAAATATAGGAGTAGATAAATAGGAATAACTCCTTTTTTTTGCTACAAGGACATAATATCATAAGCATTCCCCAAATACATTCCACTTCATCTATAATACAACCACAACAAATCAATAATAGCATCTCCACACTCATTCAATTCATCGTCCTTTTCAAAACCCATCGAATAATTTCAAGTGCCCTACTAGTCCAAATATGGGTAAACAAAATAAGGATAACGAATGAAAACGGTTTATGGCTTATTAACAAGGGTTGTTGAACAAAGAAAATGACAATAAGCTCAAAATAGGTATACTAAAGTCAATTATGTAAGGTTGGCTTTTTAAGTCAAGTGGTTATAAATCCTATATGCCATTTTCATCTTTATGCATGCACATGAATCTGCAACTTTGACTAGTATTAGAAGCAAGTTTTATAGCAATCTTACATGAATGAACATCACTCCAAAAGAAAACACAAGATTACCATGTATGTTTCAATCTCAAAGGCTCACCCAATAATGGTTTTTTGGTCTACCAACACAAGTTAATACTCTTCAAGATCAAACTCGAGTCAATTCTAGCCTAAGTATGCAAGTATTTTCTTTAATCATGTTATAACATTCTCACCTCAAGTCAATCTAAGTTGAATCCTTGAATATCATTGGGAAACATCCTAAAAAAAAAAAAAATGCACTCTCTACACTCTCTAAATGCAATCACTCCCCCACACTTAAAACTTACATTATCCCTAATGTAAGGCTAAATGCAAGAAAATGGCACAGAAAAAAAAAATAATGCATATGAAAAGAAAAAGAAAAGGGGATAGAGAAAACAAATCCGATCATCTTGGGTTGCCTCCCAAGAAGTGCCTTTGTTTAACGTCTTTAGCTAGACTTTGTCACTTCTCAATCTGTATAAGTTAGACAATCCAAATTAATTTGATCAATATTATACACCTGAAAACCTTCATAAAAAGGTTTCAAGCAATGGCCATTGACCTTAAAAGTTTTACCAGTGTCTAAACTTTGTATTTCAACTGCACCATGGGAAAACACATTAGTAACAAGAAAAGGTTCTATCCATTTAGAACGCAATTTACCATAAAATAATTTTAATCTAGAGTGATAAAGTAGAACTTTTTGACCAATAGAAAAATGTTTCTTGAAGATCATTTGATCATGGAAAGCCTTTGTCTTTTCTTTGTAGATCCTCGAGCTCTCATAAGCATCATTACGAATTTCCTCCAACTCTTGCAATTGTAATTTCCTTTATGCACCCGATTCATCCATTTTCATATTGCAATATTTGACAGCCCAATATGCTTTGTGCTCTAACTCTACCGGAAGGTAACATGGTTTGCTAAATACCAAACGGTAAGGAGACATACCTATAGGAGTTTTGTATTCTATTTTGCAAGCCCAAAGTGCATCATCAAGCCTTAGACTCCAATCCTTCCTATTTGGGTTGACAGTCTTCTCGAGTATAGATTTGATTTCTCTATTGGATACCTCAACTTGTCCACTTGTTTGTGGGTGATAAGTAGTAGAGATGCAGTGGGTAACATTGTATTTCTTTAATAAAGTGGCCACCACTCTATTGCAAAAATGAATCCCGCGATCATTGATCATAGCCTTTAGTGTCCCAAACCTAACAAAAATATGAGATTTGACAAAATCTACCACCACTTTAGCATCATCAGTCCGGGTAGCCTTAGCTTATACCCACTTTGAAACATAATCCACAGTAAGAATAATGTAAACATTATTATAAGAAGAAGGGAAAGGCCCATGAAATCAATACCCCACACATCAAATATTTCACAAACAAGAATAGGGGTAAGTGGCATTTGATCTCTATGCCATATGTTTCCTCTTTTCTGACATTGTTCACAAGACTTGCAAAACATATATGAATCACGGAACAAAGTAGGCCAAAACAATCCATACTCTAATATCTTATGAGCTATTCTCTTAGGACCAAAATGTCCTCCACATGCATATGAATGACAAAATGTAAGAATGGATGGAATTTCTTACTGAGACACACACTTGTGAATAATTTGGTCAGAACAATGTTTCCACAATTAGGGGTCATCCCAAACATAATATTTAGCATCACTTTTTATTTTATCTTTTTGAGCTCTAGACAAGTCATTTGGTAGTGTTCTAGTAACTAAATAATTAACTATATCAGCATACCAGGGGGACTGTCTCTTGAAGAGAAAAGAGATACTCATTTGGGAAGTTGTCCTGTAATGGGGATGGTTCTTCACTTGTGGTTAATCTACTAAGATGATCAGCAACCAAATTTTCTGTACCTTTTTTTATCACGTATCTCCAAGTCAAATTCTTATAGCAAGAGAATCCATCGAATGAGTCTAGGTTTCGCCTCATTCTTTGAAAATAAGTACTTGAGAGCTGCATGATCAGAATAAATAATCACTTTAGTGCCAAGCAAATAAGAAAGAAAATTTTCCAAAGCAAAAACAACAACTAAAAGTTCTTTTTCAATTGTGGAATAGTTGCTTTGTGCATTGTCAAGTGTCCTAGAGGCATAGTAAATGGCATGATGGGCTTTTCCAACTTTTTGTCCAAGCACAGCACCAACTGCATGATTACTTGCATCACACATGATTTCGAATGGAAGACTCCAATTCGGCGGTTGGATAACTAGTGCTAAAGTGAGCATATCTTTCAATTTGTCAAATACTCCTTTGCATGCCTCACCAAATTCAAAAACCACATCTTTTTGCAGCAGCCTACATAGGGTTTGAGTGATCTTGGAAAAGTCTTTGATAAAACGCCGATAGAATCCTGCATGTCCAAGAAAATAGCGAACTTCCTGCACATTTGTGGGGTAAGGCAAAGATTTAATAACTTCTATCTTAGCTTTATCAACTTCAATTCCCCTGTAGGATACAATGTGGCCTAGAATAATGCCCTAATCAACCATAAAGTGACACTTCTCATAGTTCAAAACTAATTTGTTTCTATGCATCTTTTAAGCACTTTTGTGAGGTTAGTTAAGCATGTATCAAAAGAATTACCATAGACTGTAAAATCATCCATAAATACCTCTATGATGCTCTCCACATAATCTGAAAATATACTAACCATGCACCTTTGAAATGTAGCAGGAGCATTGCAAAGTCCAAATGGCATTCGTCGATATGCAAAAGTTCCAAACGGGCAGGTGAATGTAGTTTTCTCTTGGTCCTCTAGTGCAACTGGAATATGATGAAAACCTGAATAACCATCAAGACAACAATAATGAGTACGACCTACCAAACGTTTAAACAATTGGTCAATAAATGGGAGGGAGAAGTGATCTTTCCTAGTTGATGCATTTAACTTCCTATAATCGATACACAACTGCCACCCGTTTTGAACACGAGTAGGCACCATCTCACCTTCAGAATTTTTAACCACTGTTATACCTGTATTCTTTGGGACAACTTGAACCGGACTCACCCATTTGCTATCAGAAATTGAATAGATCATACCTGCATCTAGAAGTTTCAAGATTTCTTTCTTTACCACTTCCATCATGGGTGGATTCAATCTATGTTGGGCTTCTCTAGAAGGCTTGCAATCCTTTTCTAGTAATATTCTATGCATGCATGTAGAAGGGCTCAATCCTTTAATGTCAACCATGGTCCATCCAATAACTTCTTTATACTCTCTAAGCACCCGAATGAAATTTCTTCTTCCAAAGTAGAGATCTTTGTGGAGATTATCACTGGAAGAGTTCTTCCTTCCCCTAAGAATACATACTTCAAATGCTCTGGCAAGAGTTTCAATTCCAATTTTGGTGCCTGCACCACAGAAGGAAAAAGTTTTGGGTGAGAAATAGGCAAATCAATTTGAGACACATTATACTTCACAGGTTTAAGTGACTCCAGTTCATGGATTGCATCTTGTAAGTCAGAATCCAATACAAACTTCTTCATAACTTTTTCTAATCCTTCAAGAGTAAAGAGTTCTTGCTAAGTGCAATTTTCAACTTATCATCATTAAGAAGATCAAAAATTTCTTGTGCTAAAGGGTCAATAACATCCATAACATAAACAGGGGACACATGACTGGGATATCTCATGGCTTTATAAATATTAAATTTAATAATTTTGCCATCAAATTCCATAGTGAGAATTCCATCATGCACATCCATTTTTGTTCTAGATGTTTTTGTTAGTGTTAATGCCCTAATGCTAGTTAATTCCCTAATTCTAGATTTAGATGGCATCTGGCATTTATATTTATGGGACTAATGATGTAATACTTGCAATATGTAATAAAATATGTTTTCATATTTAAGGTCATATCTTTATTCATAGCTCTCCAATTATTAATACGAATGAGTCCTTAGATTTCCTGTTGAAGGTCTTATTTTTAAGTGTTAAGAATATGTGACAATTAACCTTTGTAATAAGGATGTCTTAATGGTTATTCGCAGTCCTTAGACTTCTCAGATGAGGACTATGATTAGTCAAGTACGGACTGACACATGAGATACTACCTTTGATTAGTATGAGATACTAATGATAAAGGATGGCGAGTCGCATGCCATAATCCATGAGATGGATATAGTATACATGTGGGTAGATATTAGTGGAACGCTTATTGAATGTGACGTACGTGATAGATCACATGGCTCGGAGGATCTATGAACTATCACAGGCTTTGATCGTGTTACTAGTTCTTAGACCAGAAGCAACACAGTTGTCTTATATGTCGGTGTCAGGAATTTTCCATTGCTAAGTACCATTCGGTTACCAAGTGGAAGATACACTGCGTGGTTCCTGTGTAGTGGCGTATGGAGATAGGTGATTGCTAATGGAATCCGTTGACCTCCGACGTGAGGTGAACATCCTATGCAATCAATGGTGGTTGTGGTTGTATAAATCCCTGGCCAGGGTACACATGATTGAAAAGGTGTTTCTAATGTCAGAAGGTATTTCGATGTATCATCTCAATCACTCCACACTAGATCCAGGCATAGCTATCGAGTTAATGAGTTTAATCAATCCATGACTCTCACTCGATCGGGATGTTAATCGATGGAAGGATTAGAGTACACGGGAATCGAAAGCCCAAATAGGTTTTCAAGAAGTATGACTTCATTACTGGTAAGATCGTCTTGATATAATGCTAGTTGTCACTCAGGGTCTTTCGAGTTACATCGCTAAAATAGAGAAATCCTTATTGTAGACCAAAGTGTTTGGTTGACATCAAAGGGTTTGTCGTATCTCGATTGCTACTTAGTGGTGAATCTAGAAGGTCACACGCATATTCAAGTGTAGTGGTTAATTAAGTGATGGAAGTTATAATCTTCATTAAGGGTTAATGATTTTTATTGGGATATTAATAATAAGAATGGTTCTCATTGGACAATTAATTCCTATATAATATTTTATGTATAATAGTTATACATAAATTATATTATATTGAGAGAATTAATTTAAATTAAATATATGAAAATTAAAAGAGAATTTCCATTATTTATATAATATATATGATATATTATATAGAAAAGACAAGAGCACTCCCAATATATAATATATATGATATATTATATGGAAAAAGAAAATAGCATTTTTATTATATATATGATATATTATATGATAAAAGAAAAGAGCACTTCAAATAATATGTATGATATATTATTGAAAAGAAAATATGCACTTTCATTATATTTAATATATAATATATTTTATTAAAATGGGAAGAGCACTTCAAATAATATATATGATATATTATTGAAAAGAAATATACACTTCCATTATATATAATATATAATATATTTTATTGAAATGGAAAGAGCACTTCAAATAATATATATGATATATTATTGAAAAGAAAAATGCACTTCCATTATATATAATATTTAATATATTTTATTAAAAATGGAAAGAATATTTCAAATTATATATGATATATTATTGAAATGGAATGAGCACTTCAAATAATATATATGATATATTATATTGAAAAGAAAAATGCACTTTCTTTATATATAATATATGTGATATATTATATTGAAAATAATATGGCCATCTCCTCCTATAAATAGATGATCATGGAGAAAAATGAAAGTATGAGAAATCATTTGGCCATAAGCTCTTATCCTTCTCATTTTAGTTGGAATTCTCTTAGCCATTACTCTCATTTTGCTCTTGATTCGATTGTTGCTAGTGTAGCAAGTCCAACCTAAGAGAAAGTCTATTAGTTTTTGGAATCTATTTATCTTTCATCTCCTACACTTAGCTTGGCTAGCACATAAGCTAAGTTGTAGGATTCATTCCCTACTTGGAGGGTGGACTAACTAGGTCCTTCGTGCTTTCGAGGGACAGTTCGGTCTAACCGGTTAACTGTTTAGAAGTTGTTGGTGTGCAATCGTTGCTATCTTGGAGAAGATTCTAACCTTTACATCGGACTACAAACCATCGTAAGGTATATATGGCATGGTTTAATTTTTGTATTACATATGGTCATGGGAAACCAAGTCTTGCAAGGTGGTCTTGAACTTATTTCCGCTGCGTTCTTATTTATGTTTTTGAAAGAAATTTAAAAACAATAAAACCCTTGCATCGATACACCAATAGTGTAATACCCCGAGAGTCCAGAGAGATTAGTATATATCGAGGATAGTGTAAGAAAGGAAACAACACCAGCTGGATACCTTTTGGGCTGAATGTTGGCAAAGAACTCCCAAGTTAAGCGTGCTTGACCTGGGGCAATCCAAGGATGGGTGACCCCCCTGGGAAGTTCGTGTAAGCCCATCAGGGTAAGTTGTTCTGGTCCTTCCTATCGCTCGATGCGGGATGTTACAGGTGGTATCAGAGCCGACCCTTGGCGAAGGCGATCCGATGAGGGCGGGGAGTGGCGCCGGGGCTCGAGGGCCTGTACAAGGAGCGGCTTCTGGCAGGCTACTAGGATGGCAGCCCCCAAGGGGAGAAGGTCTGGGACCAGTTGTAAGGTCGCATGACGAGGACGTCATGCGCTTAAGGGGGGAAGAATGTAATACCCCGAGAGTCCAGAGAGATTAGTATATATCGAGGATAGTGTAAGAAAGGAAACAACACCAGCTGGATACCTTTTGGGCTGAATGTTGGCAAAGAACTCCCAAGTTAAGCGTGCTTGACCTGGGGCAATCCAAGGATGGGTGACCCCCCTGGGAAGTTCGTGTAAGCCCATCAGGGTAAGTTGTTCCGGTCCTTCCTATCGCTCGAACGGGATGTTACAAATAGTTAGCGTTTTCTTTCAGTGGTATCAAAGCCTTGGCTCAGTTTCAATGACCTATGCTTAATGCATATTTCATTAACATGAAATTTATTTAATATGTCAAATTATTCAATGAGATTGAATAGATGGGTGATCATCGACTTAGTATAATTTGATTGTATGGATGAATGGATGAATGTTATAGGTATTTGAGAAATGGTTTGTAATAATTATTTTTCATTCCATTTGGGATTGTAATGAGACATAAGTCTCCTTGTTATTTTTATTTTATCTTAGAAAAATGTATAGTATGTTTCTCTATGTAAAATGAAGATGAAGACATCAAGAGTTGATGATTCCAAGGAGCAAAAAGGTCGAGAGAAATGTTTTGTACTCATGAGATGAGCATTGGTAATTTTTCTCAATATATGCTAATTAATTAAATCCAGAGGCTAGATTTAATTAATATGCATAAGTCCATGATCATCCTATTTTGTATGTATGCATGTTTTTATTATGTATGAGATGCATAATTGAAAATTTTAATACATGTGCAAAGTGAAACCTTTGAAAATAAATTTAGATTTATTTTGAATGTATGAGTTGGTTATGTATGAGATACATAGTTGGAAAACTTAAATGCATGTGCAAAGTGAGACCTTTAAAAATCAAAACCCAAAATCTTCCCAAATTGTGCAAACTTATATTAGATACAGTAAATAAGATTTATCGTGACCCTCCACCGTTATAAAAATTTGTCGCTCGATTGGGTGTGCCCAACATACCACTAAAGTGTTGAGGGTGCATTCCATGAGAGTTGATTGAATGTCCTATCTAAGCATGAGATGTTGTTGGTTACCCCACACAGATATGGCCAACATACCACCAAAGTGTTAAGGCTGTAGACGTTTCAAGTGGATCGCTGACTGAGGCGATGGGTCTAGTCTATGTATGTCATTCTCTAACATACCACAAAAGCATTGAGGAATAGATGACATATGGGTCAATGGATCGAACCTCACATGATCAGATGTGATAGACAAGAGTTGTCTACTCAAATATGTGGGTATCCCAACAGACCACCAAAGTGTTGAGGGGTATTCATGTAGGAGAGAACTCGATCACCCGCCACGAGTCCCCTTTGGGATTCGCGTTTACCACCATGGGAAGTGTGGGATTCAAAAAATTGAGTGGGAGGTACTATTTGGTTTGAGACCGAAACTAAATGGATGTGCAAGATTAAATCTAACTAACAATCGCTTATTTATTTATGCAGTTTTTCAATATGGCAAACTCAAATCCTATTTCTATCTTTTGGACAAAAACATTTTAATTGGACCTGACTATATGGATTGGCTAAGTGAATCAAAAGTTAATTCAAGTAAGGAGCATAATAATGAGTCATTGGAGAGGTTTGTCCGTACCTTAGTGTCCGAAGACACTTATAAGGGAGAGTGTGGCCAATGGGAGCAAATGAGGGAGGTGAATGGAAAGAATGAAGAAGCAGCTAGATATGAGATATCTAGGGAACTGTTCAGGTCTAGAATGACAGAAGGCACGAATGAAGAGGACCATGTCCTTAAGACAATCACTTTGATTGATCAATTAGACTCATTGGGATTCTGCTTGAATACTGATCTGAAAGTAGACCTCATTCTCCAATCGCTTCCAAATTCATTCGCCTCGTTCATTCTAAAACATCAAATGAACAATGTTGTGTGCACACTTCCTGAATTGTTAAAGAGTTTAACAATAGCTCAAGCCAAAATGAATGGAAAAAGTAGAGAAGGTGTTCTCACTATTGCCTTTTCCAATACTTCTGAGAAAAAGAAGAGTTCTTTCAAAATCAAGAAGTTGGCCCCGCAAAAGGACATCTCAAAAGGCAAGCACAAAGAGAATGGATCAAAGGGAAAGTGTTTCCACTGCCAAAAAGATGGACATTGGAAAAGAAATTGCCCAGCCTATCTCTACAGCTTGAAGGTCAAGTGCTTGGAGAACCAGGGTTCAGGTATATCTTCCTTCTATGTTATTGAGATGATCAATGCGATTGGTCGTTCTTCCATCTCATTGATTCTTGATTCAAGTGCAAGTTCTCATATATGTGTTTGCTTGTAGGATCTAAAAAGGAGTAGGCTGCTTGAGAAGCAGGAAGTTGTCCTCCGAGTGGGAAATGGAGCTCTTATAGAGCCATTAGCCATAGAGACAACTTTTATTACTCTTCATACTGGGTATGTATTAACTTTAAAAGACTCTTCATATTTACCTAATGCTTTTCAAAATGTAGTGTCCATTCCTAGACTTATAAGGAATGGTTATGAACTATCTTTTTCTTCTAATTCATGTCAAATTCATTATGGTAATGATATGGTTGGCATGGGCATTAAGGTGAATGGTCTTTATACTTTAGAGTTGCATGAAACTGTCAAATAGAGGGATGTAAATGTTGCATCCACTAGCAGCGGGAAGCATTCTCGTGATGACGGTGTTAACCTTAAACAACTATGGCATCTTAGACTAGACCACATAAATGAGAGAAGGATTAGCGAATTGGCCAAAAGAGGATTAATTGATCCAGTAGGTTCTGAACCAGAGCCAACTTGTGAATCCTGTCTCCTCGAAAAATTGGCTAAGTCACCATTTGTTGGACAAAGTGGGAGAGCCATTGAGTTATTAGGGTTAATCCACACAGATGTATGTGGATCGTTCTCTATAATGGCAAGAGGTGGTTATAACTACTTCATAACTTTTACTGATGATTTTTCATGGTATGGTTATGTATACTTGATGAAGTACAAGTCTGAAACTTTTAAAAAGTTCAATGAGTTTAAGGCTGAAGTAGAAAATTAGACTGAAAAGAGTATTAAAATACTTCGATAAGATCGAGGTAGAGAATACTTGAGTACGGAGTTTAATGACTAGCTCAAGGCCAATGGCATTATATCCCAGTTGACTCCTCCTGCAACCCCACAGTTAAATGGTGTTTCTTAGAGAAGAAATCGTACTTTATTAGACATGGTACAATCAATGATCGCTTTTGCCGATTTACCATTATCATTGTGGGGCTATGCTTTGTGCACCGTAATTTATCTTCATAACAAGGCTCCAAGTAAATCTATCGAGAGTAAACCATATGAAATATGGACTAGGAGACAACCTAGTCTTAAGCATGTTAAGATATGGGGTTGTCCTGCCTATGTTAAGAAACTCAAGACGGATAAGCTAGAATATCGTTCTAGCAAAGAAAGATTTGTAGGATGTCTTGAGCATTGCAAAGCATACTACTTCTACTTTCCCAATGATCAAATAGTGTTGGTCAGCAGGGATGCCACATTTTTGGAGAAAGATTTTTTCCAAGGAGGTGGCATTGGGAAGAAAGTAGAATTCGAATAGGTGTCTTCTGAATGACAAGTCGAGCCTATTGAAGAAACTAATCTAGAACCTGTAGGTCCAAGCAGTGTCATTCCATGTGAGTCTTGTAAATCTAGTAGAGTATTTTATCCTCCAGAACGATATGGTTTTATTATGGAGGATATATAGGAAGTATTCTTGTATAGAGATAGTGATCAAGATGTTGATCCTACTAACTACGAAGAAGCGATGTCAGACATCGACTCTAAGAAATGGCTAAAGGCTATGTAGTCTAAAATGGAATCCATGTATTACAATCAAGTCTGAACTCTAATGGATCCACCTAAAGGAATAGTTCTTATAGGGTGTAAATGGATCTATAAGGGGAAGATTGGTCCTGATGGGAAGGTGCAAACCTTTAAAGCACGACTGGTGGCAAAAGGATATCGTCAGAAGCATAGTATTGACTATGAGGAGACGTTTTCACCAGTCGTAATGCTCAAATCCATTAGAATGATACTAGCCATAGTAGCACATTACGATTATGAGATTTGGCAAATGGATGTCAAAACGGCTTTCCTGAATGGTTATCTTGAGGAAGATATATTTATGGAGCAGTCTCGTGGTTTTGAGTCTTCCAATACCAATCAAGTGTGTAAGCTTAAGAGATCAATTTATGGTCTTAAGCAAGCCTCAAGGTCTTGGAACATTATTTTTGATAGTGAGATCAAAGATTTTGGTTTCATTAGAAATCCAGATGAACCTTGTGTATACAAGAAAGTTAGTGGGAGCACAAGAGCTTTCCTTATTTTGTATGTGGATGACATCCTCTTAACGGGGAACGAAATTGGCATGTTGATGTCAATAAAATTATTTTTGTCCAATAAACTCTCCATGAAGGATCTAGGAGAAGTGACTTATATCTTGGGAATTCGTGTCTATAGAGATAAAGCGAGGAGAAAAATAAGTCTTTCCCAGAGTCTGTACATAGAAAAGATGTTAAAGAGGTTTAGCATGTGTAACGCCTCGCTTCTCGGGCGCGTCATAAATTAGGACAATTCTAGGACAATAATTTTTTTTTTCCTTTCAAACTAATTCTAAACCACATCATTCCTTGAATCCGTCCCAGAATTCCCATTCATTTTTCTCGAAAGAGAATCATTATACACATCAAGTGCGGAAGCAAGGATCGAACCTGATATCTTAACATTGACCATTAAATCATCGTTCCTCAACATAACTTAATATAAAACATAAGTTCTCAACATTAACCCTAAATAGGATTATACATCATCATTCCTTAAAACGTTCAGATTTCAAAGTAGTAGAACTTAAATACATAGGCTACATAACATATATTTCATTCATCATGCACCTTACTAAGTACCCTTTCATGCCTCATTCATCATCGTATCTAATACAATCTCCATCTGAAACGTTTGAATATTCCAGGGGTAAAGCCCAAGTTAGATGACGAATCATCTAAGTAAGGGTACTAAAAATATATTTCGTGCATGAATGCAATGTCTTACTCATCGTAAGGGTCAACTGCACCCCTCATGCTACTCACCATTTTTGCGGCCACCTCTTTCAAAGCCAGGGTGTATAGGAGCACCCTTGGTAAAGCAGCGGTGCCAATTCATACTCCTTACAGCCACAATATGTGTGATCAATGATATCAACGTGTACATATGCATTTCATAGCATGTCATGTATGCAGTCTATATGATGGATACATATCAGAGCATGTCAATATGATGAAAACATTCCCGAGGATCGGGGTTTGAAACATAAATCACTTACAACCAACCATTTTCCATAAAACTAAATCCAATTAGGAAGTACCACTTACCTTCTCAAGCTTATCAAGCTACCTCAATATTCGCGCATGTCTCGAAATTCGTACATCGTCTCGATTTGCGAGCCAACCTCAAAATTTGCACAAGTCACTTCAACTTTAGCCTCAAAGTATCCTAATCACCATATTTATTTAAATAAGTATTAAAACCTATTTTCCATAATTTCTTGCATTTTCTTTATTTTTCTCTCTATTTCTTCCTATTTTTCCTCAATAAATCCAAACTAAATATTTCTAAAATATTTTCTCAAATATTTCACTACCAAAATTCATAAAATAATATTCCAGAATTTTTGAAATTTTCTATAAAATTTTACTCACCTTGACTTAGCATCTCCAGCTTTCTCGGTATGCGTGCCTGGACTATTTTTTTTGCCAAAATCTCCAGAAATTACTAAATATCCATTTCCTATTTTTTTGGCATATTTTCGAGATTTTTCTCTATTTTTTTCTATTTTTCCTTCATTTCTTTTATTTTCTTCCTTTTTCTTTTTCTTTTCTCTTTTTCTTCCCTCCTTCTTTTCCTCTCTTCTTCTTCCTCCCCTGCAACTCACAACCAACAGCTTCTTCTTCCCTTTTCTTTCTTTTTTTCTTATTCTTTCTTTTCTTTTTCTTTCTTTTTTTCTTCTTTTCTTTCCTTCCTTCATTCTTCTTCTTCACGCAGCCCCTGCGCGCGCCCAGCTCCGCCTCAGCCTGTCCAACTTTTTCCAACCGCCGCCTCGGCAGTTGTCGGCTACCTCTAACGCCACCGGTCACTTCCCGTCCCACCGCCGCTGTCGCACTAGCCTCCTCATCGCGTTGCTACTCCGTCGGCCCCCCTGTTCTTTGCGGTGCTTCCATGGCTGCTGAAATAACAGTTTCGCGGTGCCATGGCCAGGCCTCTATTCTTCTTTCTTGATCTTCATTCTCTCCTTCACAATCTTTCTCCATCAATCTCTCACTCTCGGCCTTGCCCTCTCTCTCTTGATGTTGCCCTCTCTCTTCCTCTATTATAAGCTCTCGGCCAAGCCTGCCTCTTCATTTTCCTTCTCCCCCCTTTTATAGCCACTTCCACTGCCAACGACCCGCCTTGCCCATCCCTCTTGGCGTGAAGATCACTCTACTGGCAGCCATCAATTGGCAGAGGCATGGGTTTGAAGTTACAGGGCATGGACCGAAGTTACAGGGCATGGGCTTTGAACTGAAGATGCAGAGAAATTGTTGCACAAACTGCACGCAGACATATATATAACTATATACTATATTAATATATATAGAAAATTGCATAATTAATTTAAGAAAAATTACATATTAAACCCCAAATTTCATCCCTATTACACTAGTGCAATTCTCTAATTGCAACTACACCCTTAAACCTCAAATTAATTTGCATTACAATACTAAAAACACAAAATTAATAACTTCAAAGTTACTCGATAATGACAATTTTGCCCCAATATCCTCACCGGGCTATTATTTCATCCTGAAACCACTAAAGGGTTGCTCATTACGAAAAATTGAAGCCCCTTCAGGCTTCAGTTGACTTTCCAGAAGTCTCCAACAACGATTCAGTTTTGCAGCCTAAATAGTAGCTGCATTTTAGCTGCACCAAAAATTGTTCCCGATCCAATTTCTTTCGATACCATAAATCTTATCTCGGAATACTCTTCGAGACCATATTATTTTCCTTAGATAATTTCACTCTGAGGCATTCCCTACAATCGATTTGGTACTTATAACTGCTATCAAACCAATTTTTTGGTATTCTAAACTTATCAAAATTATGTGGCAACCTCATACAAACATAGGGTATTACAGCATGGAAAATTCCAAGAAGGGTTTTATCCCTTTCAGGCATGGAATTCATCTTTCTAAGGAGATGTCTCCCAAGACACCCGAAGAGATATAACATATGGACATGATTCCTTATGTCTCGGCTGTTGGAAGTCTAATGTATGCTATGCTATGTACAAGGCTTGATATCGCATATGTTGTGAGTGTCACAAGTAGATATTAGTCCATTCCAGGTTTGGAACATTGGACAACAGTAAAGTGTATCCTTAAATACTTGAAAATGACTAAGGATTTGTTACTAATGTATGGAGAAGGTGATCTCCGTGTTGACGGGTTCACTGATTCAGATTTCCAATTTGATATGGATGATAGAAAGTCTACATCTAGGTTTGTGTTCATCTGTAATGGTGGGGCAGTTAGCTGAAAGAGTTCCAAATAAGAAATAACTGCAGACTCTACCACGGAAGCCGAATATGTTGCGGCATGCAATGCTACAAAGGAGGCTGTTTGGATGAGAAAGTTCATTGCTGAACTAGAAGTGGTTTCATCTATTGAGTTGCCGATATCTTTATATTGCGACAATAATAGGGCCATTGCATAGGCCAAGGAACCTAGGTCTCACTAGAAATCCAAGCACATTGAGCAACGATTCCATTTGATCCGAGAGATCATAACACGTGTAGACGTTCAGTTGCAGAAGATTGTGTCATTAGAAAATGTCACAGACCCACTAACCAAAGCACTATCACAAAGTCATTTTGATTGTCATCTTGAGAATATAGGTATTAGATACCAGGCAACGATTCAACAATGACCTATAGCTTGTAAATTGAGATTAGTGCAAGTGGGAGATTGTTAGTGTTAATGCCCTAATGCTAGATTTAGATGGCATCTGGCATTTATATTTATGGGACTAATGATGTAATACTTGCAATATGTAATAAAATATGTTTTCATATTTAAGGTCATATCTTCATTCATAGCTCTCCAATCATTAATATGAATGAGTCCTTATATTTCCTGTTGAATGTCTTATTCTTAAGTGTTAAGAATATGTGACAATTGACCTTTGTAATAAGGATGTCTTAATGGTTATTTACAATCCTTAGACTTCTCATATGAGAACTATGATTAGTCAAGTACGGACTGACACATGAGATACTACATTTGATTAGTATGAGATACTGATGATAAAGGATGGTGAGTCGCATGCCATAATCTATGAGATGGATATTGTATACATGTAGGTAGGTGTTAGTGGAACGCTTACTAAATGTGACATACATGATAGATCACATGGCTTGGAGGATTTATGATCTATCACAGGCTTCGATCGTGTTACTGGTCCTTATACCAGAAGCAACACAGTTGTCTTGTATGCCGGTGTCAGGAATTTGCCATTGCTAAGTACTATTTGATTACCGAGTGGGAGATGCACTGTGTGGTTCATATGCAGTGGCGTATGGAGAGAGGTGATTACTAATGGGATCCGTCGACCTCCGGTGTGAGGTGAACATCCTATGCGATCAGTGGTGGTTGTGGTCTTATAAATCCCTAGCCAGGGTACACATGATTGAAAAGGTGTTTCTAATGTCGGAAAGTGTTTCGATGTGTCATCTCAATCACACCACACTAGATCTAGGCATAGCTATCGAGTTAATGAGTTTAATCAATCCATGACTCTCACTCGATCGGGATGTTAATCGATAGAAGGATTATAGTACACGGGAATCGAAAGGCCAAATAGGTTCTCAAAAAGTATGACTTCATTGCTAATAGAATCGCCCTGACATAATGCTAGTTGTCACTCAGGGTCTTTCGAGTTACATTAGGGAAATAGAGAGATCCTCATTGTAGACCAAAGTGTTTGGTTGGCGTTAAAGGGTTTGATGTATCTCGATTGCTACTTAGTGGTGAACCTAGAAGATCACACGCATATTCAAGTGTAGTGGTTAATTAAGTGATAAAAGTTATAATCTTCATTAAGAGTTAATGATTTTTACTAGGATATTAATAATGAGAATGGTTCTCATTGGATAATTAATTTTTATATAATATTTTATCTATAATAGTTATACATATATTATATTATATTGAGATAATTAATTTAAATTAAATATATAAAAATTAAAAGATAATTTACATTATCTATATAATATATATGATATATTATATAGATATTAAAAAAGAATTTTCATTCTATGTAATATATATGATATATTATATTGAAAAGACAAGAGCACTCCCAATATATAATATATATGATATATTATATGGAAAATAAAATATGCACTTCCATTATATATAATAGATAATATATTTTATTGAAATGAAAAGAGCACTTCAAATAAAATATATGATATATTATTGAAAAGAAATATGCACTTCCATTATATATAATATATAATATATTTTCTTAAAATTGGAAAAAGCATTTCAAATTATATATGATATATTATATTGAAAAGAAAAATGCACTTTCATTATATATAATATATGTGACATATTATATTGAAAATAATATGGCCATCTCCTCCTATAAATAGGTGATCATGGAGAGAAATGAAAGTATGAGAAATCATTTGGCCATAAGCTCTTATCCTTCTCATTCTAGTTGGAACTCTCTTAGCCATTACTCTCATTTTGCTCTTGATTCGATTGTTGCTAGTGTAGCAAGTCCAACCTAATAGAAAGTCTATTAATTTTTGGAATCTATTTATCTTTCATCTCCTACACTTAGCTTGGCTAGCACATAAGCTAAGTTGTAGGATTCATTCCCTACTTAGAGCGTGGACTAACTAGGCCCATCGTGCTTTCGAGGGACGGTTCGGTCTAACCGGTTAACTGTTTGGAAGTTGTTGGTGTGCAATCGTTGTTATCTTGGAGAAGATTTCAACCTTTACACAGGACTACAAACCATCGTAAGGTATATATGGCATGGTTTAATTTTGTATTGCATATGGTCATGGGAAACCAAGTCTTGCAAGGTGGTCTTGAACTTATTTCCGAAGCATTCTTATTTATGTTTTAGAAAAAGTTTTTAAAAACAATAAAACTCTTGCATCGATACACCAAGAGTTGGGGTTTCCCTTCAGTTTTAAGAAATGGTCTCCCTAATAAGATTAATGCTAGATTAGATGAGTCATCTTCTTCCATGTTAAGCACATAAAAATCAGCAGGAAAAACCAATTCATTAACTTACAGTAAAACATCTTCAAGAACTCCCTCATGATACATATTAGATCTATTAGTAAGTTGAATAATCACACATGTTTCTTTCAACGAACCAATATTCAAAGATGAATAAACAGAAAGAGGCATGACATTTATTGAAGCTTCTAGATCTAACATTGCTTTCTCAATCCTGACATTACCTACTTTGCAAGGGATAGTGAACATACTTGGGTCCTCGCATTTGGGAGGTAAATTCTTTTGAAGAACGACTGAAACATTCTCTCCCATACTTACCTTCTCATTACCTTTCAACTTCCTCTTGTTGGTGCACAATTCCTTAAGAAATTTAGCATATCGAGGCACCTGTTTAATTGCATCAAGTAATGGAATATTTACCCCAATTTTACAAAAGGTTTCTAGGATTTCCTTTTCCTCATCTTCTTTCTTGGATCTATTCAATCTGGTAGGAAAAGAAGGATTTGTCACCAACTCCTTGGGTTATTCAATATTAAGTCTTTTAGGCTTGTCAGTTTGAGATTAGGGAACAATTTCTTTTTTAGCTTCTTCTCCTAAAATTCTTTGCTTCATCTTGCTGGGTTCTTCCAACTCCTTGCCACTTCTCAAGGTGATTGCACTAGCATTTTGTTTTGGGTTACCAATAGTTTGTGAAGGTAATTTACCTTGAGACTCCAACCTGCTTATTGAAGATGCCAATTGACTTACTTGATTCTCCAATTGCTTGATGCTTGTTCTTATCTCCTATTGAAATTGTTGTGTGTTAGTTGCAAGTGATTTAACAATTTCTTCTAGAGACATACCTGAACTTGAGGAAGGCTGTTGTGGTGGAATATGTGGTCTAGGCTGGTAATGTTAGAATTGTGGTCTTGCTCCATAATTGAAGTTGGGATGATTCCTCCACCCTGGATTGTAAGTATTTGAATAAGGATCGTACTTCCTTTGTGGTGGGCCTGGGAATCCTCCAATTACATTGGCATGCTCTAAAAAATCTTCTTGAAGTGTAGGACACATGTCCATTGGATGACCAGTAGTAGCACAAATACCACAAGCTTTCACTTGTTGCAAATTTTCTATAGCCAATTGTTAAACAAGAGAAGTTAGATTGGATATTTGATTTTCAAGAGAAGATATACTTACCTCATTCACCCTTCTTAAAGGGGTGTCTTGTCTGAATCCAAACTGTTGTGAGTTAGCAGCCATGATGGAAATCAAATCTCTAGTTGCAGTAGGGGTTTTATTCACTATAGCACCTCTACTAGCTGCATCCATCATTTTCCTCTCCATAGGTAGTAACCCTTCATAGAAGTACTAAATGAGAAGCTGTTCAGAAATTCCATGTTGAGGATAGCTGGCACATAATTATTTAAATCTTTCTCAATACTCGTGAAGTGTTTATGTATCTTTCTGACTTATTCCACATATCTCTTTTCTGATGCTAGCAACTCGTGAAGTAGGGAAAAATTTATGAAGAAACAATCTGACCATTTCTGTATATATAGTTATAGAAACTGGAGGTAAGTAAAACAGCAAATCCTTTGTTGTATCGGCCAATAAGAATGGAAAAGCACGCAATTTGATTTATTCTTCAATCACTCCTTGTGGTTTCAGGCTTGAACACACCACGTGGAATTCCTTTAGATGCTTGTGGGGATCTTCATTCTCATGGCCATGGAATTTAGGAAGCAAATAAATCAAGCTGGATTTTAATTCAAAATCTACTTCTAAGATTGGATACTGAATGCAGAGCGGCTGTTAGTTCTCATTTGGTGTAACCAATTCCCTTAAGCTTCTTTCTTCATTGGCCAGCTCTTGTTCTGTTTCAGTATCCCCAGATGAATCAATCGAGTCTACTGGTAAATCCAATCCAGGGGATGAAGATGAAGATACTTGTTTGCGCAATTTAGCTTCCTTCCTCAACCTTCGAACTTTCTTCTCAACCTCAGGATCATATTGGAGTTCACCTGTACGAGAAAAATGAGTCATAAAATAAAAATAAAAATAAAAATAAAAAGAATAAATATATGTGACACCAATCCACGACAACGGCGCCAAAAATTTGATGGATGTCGAATCCAACAAATAATAAATTCTTACTCTTAAAAATGTAAATTGTAATAGTGATGAGCAAGGTCGTATCCATAGGGATTGGTTAGATCTATTCATTTGAAAAATTAAAATAAATAGAATAAACGATTTGGGGTTTTGAATTTTGAAATTTAAACAATTTAAAATAAAACAAATGCAGGGATACGAATTAACAAAAAATCAGTTTAAGCAAGTATCCAGTCCAAGGTATAATCTTAGAGTTGATTCGAGGAATTGATCATTGATACAAGAATAAAATCCTCCATTCTTTCACTAAATTGGTTATGGTTATTAACAAGCTCTAATAACCTATCCCTCTTTACTTTGATGATAATCAAGACAAGCTCATTGATTATTTCCCTTGTTAATAAACAACCCTAAACAAACTCTTAAGGTTTAATTTATCAACAACTTTAATTACTAGAAAGACGACCAATTCTAACCAATGAATGCATAAGCTCGATTCATTTAAGTTAGATTATATATCTCCAAAACATAAATTGAAGACCTATTCGTAATCAATTATGTTAATTGTCACCAATATTAGAACATCTAAACAATTACGGATTCAAATTTCTAATTAACGATATATTGTTCTGACAATTATACAATAGGCCTTTTGTATTAATTAATCAAAACAATAATTTTAACAAATATAGAAGATATATAAATAGAGAAAGAATAAGAGAATAATGAAAATCAATTCAACCTCATAATTCCTGAAAAATCAAAAGTTTGATTATCCTTGTACTAGAATAAAAGTTTAGCAATCCATCAAAAGTAAAAGAAAACACCTAAAAAAGAAAGACATGTGAGGAACAAGAGAACGAGTGCCCTATTCCATTTATTCTTCTTTGCGTGCGACTCTCTTCTCTAATTCGGCGTTGTGCCTCTTCTTAATTTTGCTGTCTGTGTGTTCTTCCCCGTTGCCCATAATATATTATTAATATATATTCACAATGCCCTAGCCTTCTCCAAATTGAATATGAGCCCCACTTTAATTTGTTATGCAATTCGACGCTTACTAGGCCTTCAAATGCCGCTTCAATCTCCAGTTAGCCTTTATTATTGAATATTATATGGCATGGCCTTCTATATAATAATATATAAATGCATGCACATGCCATCATCCAATTTCCTTTAATTCCACCTCCAAAGGCCTGGACTTCACGGCTTCATTGCTTGTATTCCTATAAAAAGAATATATAAAAATTTAAATAAGAAAAATAACAAAAAAAATTAAATAAAATATGTAAATAACAAGAATGATTTTTTTTTTATTTTTAAGCATAATTTATTAAACTTTGCCATTAATGTCTTATATATAAAATATTATTATAAACAAACACTATAAAACCTAAAACATGCTAAATAAACTAAATGTTAGGAAAATAAAATTATAAAATTATGAGTTTATCAATGCTCTTTTTGTTTTCTGATTTTTCATGTAACTGAACCCTTGGTGGTCTTTATAGCTCAAGAGCTGTAAATTAGTACAGTTTAGTGTTTTAATAACGATCTTAACATTTTGCCAATTTCTAGTTTGTGTTTCTTTTCTTATGATCTTCATGTGCTACAGCGTTTAATTGCAGGAAATGTCATGATCATTGGTTGAAATTTTTTTGCATAAATGTCAAGATGAATTATCTAAGTAGCAAGATCTTATTATTCTTATATCGTGCTGAATCTATCCTTTTGTAGAGGATGACTATCTTAGATTTTGTTGTTGATTGGGCACTGTCACTTGCTTACTCTTGTGAGTCCTAAGGGATGATTCTATTGAAAACTTGGTGAATGTCATGGTGGGATAGCATGGATATGGAAGTGATATTTGCAGTTGCCAGTTGTTACAAAGCAACTTGTTTCCTTTTTGCAGAATAATTTGTTTTCAATATTCACAATAATCTCCCAAACAGATGAAGGTACTTTTGTGCTTCTGTTTTGTAAGTTATTTGTCGTGTTCCTGAATTGGAAGCATATCTATAAGAAAGATATTTATAGTTGTCTATTGTTTCAAATTTTTTTTTTCCCATTATACTGAACTATTTGTTTCCGTTATACAAAGCAATCACTAAAAGAATGAAAGCTCATTCTGCATGTGCTTCTGTTTCGTAAGCACAAAATGATCAGAAAAAAGATTTATAAAAATTATTTAATTTTTTTTCCAAATTAAAATAATTATTTACATTTTTATGCTAAATTATTTAAATTTTTTCCCCATTATGCTAAATTTTTTAATTTTTTAATAAAATAATTTTTTTTTAATTTTTTATATTATTTAGCAACGAAAAATGCTAAATAATTTTTATTTTTAAATTTTTAATAAAATAAATTTTTTATTTTTTATTTTTAATATATTTTAGAGACGAAAATTTTTGTCGCTAAATTTAAAAAAATTACAGTATTAGTGACGAAAATATTTTCGTTGTTAAATTTTTACAAAATATCATTTAGAGACGAAAATATTTTCGTCGCTAATCCGTCGCTAAATTTGTGACGGATCTGTCGCTACAAAAATTTAGCGATGAGCACTTCAGCGACGGATATATTCCGTTGCTAATCCGTCACTTTACTAATTTAGCGACAGATTTTTAGATTTTAGTGATAGAAATATTTCATCACTAAAATTTGAAATTCTTGTAGTGATTGGTGCTAGTTTTGGGAAGAAAAACAAGTTTTGGAAAAAGATGATTTTTTGTTTTATTTTGGTTAAATCTTGAATTTGAGGGTTTTAATCTCTTGTGCATGTTGGCTATGAGCCAAGATTAGGTTTGTATTCACCCACCATTTAGAGGGAATGGTGGTTTTTTATTAGGGTTAGAAACTAGCAAAGATTGGTCCTTTGCTAGCCTTGATTTTATCTTTATTTTCACATCTCATGGCAGTTTAAAATGACTCGTTTGATAAAAAAATGCACAAAAATATTCCAAATCAATTCTAAGGCAAATATCTTCATACGTTCATATCTCCCAAGGTCCCTAATGAAATTTAAATGAGTAATTGGCCATGATGGCGTGATGTAAATGTCTCTAATTTTTGAGAATGTTAAATCTTGGCATAACATGACTTGGTGTAACGCCCCATTTTTCGAGTGCGTTAAATCTCAGGATAATTTTGGGATAATTTTTTTTTAAAAAAACTATTGTTAAATCATATCACTCTTTAAATAAATTCCAAAAGTTCCATTCATTTATCTCTAAGGAGAATCATCATAAATATCAAATGCGGAAGCTAGAATCGAACTTAACATCATAACATTAATCATAATTCAGAGCTTACATCTCGGGAACATAAATTTCTCAACATGTCTTAATACATAACATAAGTTCTCAACTAACATTAACCTTAAATAGGGTTCTACATCGTCATTTCTCAAAACGTTCAGAATTAGAAGTAGCAGAATTTAAATACATGAGCTACATAACATACATTCAACTGATCATACAACTCATCATGCACTTTGCTAAGTGCTATTTCATGCCTTATTCATCCTCGTTTCTGCTACAATCTCCATCTAGAACGTTTGAATATTCCAAGGGCAAATCCCAAGTTCGATGATGAATCATCTAAGTAAGGGAAACAAAACATTTAATGCTCGTGTATGTATGCAATGCACATAACATCATAACTCTCATATTTGAGTCGACTGCACCTTAAGATTACCCGCCATTTTTCCAGTCTCCCTACCAAACCGGGGTGTATGGGTGCACCCTTAGCAAAGCAACGGCACCAGTACCTAATCCCAAAGCCATGCAATGTATGACCGTGAATCTCATTATGCTCATATGCATATTTCATAAATCAAAACATGTAAAATGCAATCTACATGACATATTCATAACAAGGCATGACAACATAATAAGATCATAAAACTTGGTCTAGTTGGGAAGTACCACTTACATTGTAAAAAAATAATTTTGCCCCTAGCGTAATTTTACTTCAAAATTTGCGTTGGACTTCCAATTGTACTCAATTATGAACCTTGAGGTACCCTGGTATCATAATTACTTAAGAAAATCAAATTTCTAATTTTTCTCTAATTTTTCTAATTTCTCCAATTTTCTCATATTATTTTCTCAAGATTATGAAATAAATACTTTCTCATAAAATTTTCTCAATTTCTCTTCACAATAATTCCTAAAACAATATTCCTAAGCCCCAGATATTTTCTCATAATTATAAAATCCATGTTCTATTTATTTCTCATTTTTCCTTTGATTTTCAAGCATCTATTGCCTCAAAAATCTATAATAAATACTAATCATGCATTTCTCTTCCAATTTCACCATAAAAAATTCTAGAATATCATTCTAATATTTCTGGAATTTTTAAAGAAATTTTTGAACTTACCTTCCCGCGGAGTGATTCGGTATTCTTCTATACTGCTATGAAGTCTCGGTTTGCGTATCCAACAATGCCTTTTGCCACAAATTTTCACATGAACTACTAAACGCAACCTATAGAATTTTTCTAGAAATTTTTGGTATTTTTCTCTATGTTCTTTTTTTCTCTTTCTCAAATCTCTCTCTTACTCTCAAATCCTTCTTTCTTACAATATTTCTCTTTCTAATTCAAGTCCTCAAACCTTTCAAGTTTCCTCTATTTATAGAGGTTGAATTAAGTTTAGTATAATTGCAGTGATCCACTATCTTTTATTATTTTATCATTTTTTTTTAAAATTATTTTCCACTAAATCTTACTCATAATATTTAATTATTTGTCCATACACTACTTTATCTTCCACATTTCTCTATTAATTCACCAATTATCTTTGATTATTTGGCCACACTCTACTTTGTCTCCCACATTTCTCCATTAATTCATCCTTTATATTTGATTATTTGTCCACACCATATTTTGTCTCCCACATTTCTCTATTAATTCACCCATTATCTTTGATTATTTGTCCACACTCTACTTTGTTTCCACATTTCTCCATTATTTCACCCACTATCTTTAATTATTTTTTACTTTAATTATTTTTCAACTAAATCTTATTTTGAATGGACTATTCTTTCATTTAGTCCATAAATTTAAGCTCACTCTACTAACTCTAAGCCCATTTACTTAGCTTTTCATTTCTCAACTTAGCCCACTAACTATAAGCTCATTTACTTAGCTTTTTTTTTTTTTTTTTTTTTTTTTCAATTTAGCCCACTAATTCTAATCTCATTTACCTAACATTTATTCTTCTTTTTTTTTTAACTTAACCCACTAACTCTAATCCCATTTACTTAACATTTCATTTTTTAAGTTAGCCCACTAACTCTAAGCCCATTAGTTTTCTCAATTATAATTTCTAATTGATGTCAAAAAATATTTTAAATACAAAATTAATTATTATTATTCTCAAAATACTAGGATATTACACTTGGAAAGTATGGTATTTGTGCATCATGAGCATGAATTTGTGTAAGCATATGATAACATGATACATGAGTGAGCATGGAACCCGAATTATAATTGTTGCATGTGCATATGTGTGTGGGCACTAAAATGTTGCATTGCATTGCAAGTTAATGCGCACGACACGGATGATTCCACGGGATATATCCCCCAACAACTGGCGGGCTTATGTTATGCCTGATCGGCGTTTTACACTCATTCGATGACGATTGGGGGGCGCATCCATTGGTGACGACCATGGGCGAGAGTATATATTTATTTGACTATAGCCAACAGTTAACAGAGGACCATTGGTCCCCAGAGATATCACTATTTCTTTGGTTGCAAGTCTTCAGCCACAAGCCGATATGTATTATTGTTTATTATGTGGGTTCAAATGGTCGTGTATGTGTTATTAGCTTATATATGCATGTTGCATAGCATGATATTGCATTGGGTGGGTGAGTGAACATCTTAAATATAATACCTCCTTGTGGTTTGATTATCACCCACCATGTGTTTGTCATGCCTAAATTAAGCTATACTGTTCTTTTTATATTTTATGTTTGCTGATCCTTGCGGCTCACATTTGTATTCTTCGCCATTCCAGGTAAGGGCAAAGAGGTAGCTAATGGGGGTTCAAGTAAGGCGGTCGGTTAGCTATATGTGCCAGGGCACCCTCAATTGAAAGATCTTGGGAGTGTTTTGAGAGGCTAGTACATCATTGTTATCCCTTTACAGTGAATGTAATATACCCGTAGGATGTATGTTTTGTAAAAATGTTAAAAGTCTCCTTGTTTGGTTTAAGTGGTAAATGAATGGATGGCATGTATGGTTTGAATGTTAGGTTCTTATCCTCCTATCTAGCTCTCTCTCTCTCTCTCTCTCCAGGGCTCCCTGAGTGTTTGGTTGTCCGGGAGAGGGGGGTGTTACAAACTGGTATCAGAGCAGTATGAGTGGTCACCCCACACAAGTAGGATTCTGGGTAGAGCTAGGGTTTGTATTTATAGTCCGCTATGGGTTATTAGAGAAGGTTATAAGTTGTGAAATGGTTCACTAATTATGTTGGTTGGATAGGACAGTGAGTGCATGCCGAAGACAATTGTGAACCCGAGGTCGTGGGTGATCTGTAGCTATCTTTGATGCAGCATCTAAGACTACGTCGGGCATGTTAGAGGAGTCTAATGGAGACTTGTGTTAGGGTATGGTCGCGATGCAGGACACCTTGGCTAGAATTCTGCAAGCAATTAACAAGTTGGCTGATACTCAACCTAGGCAAGAACAAGTGCAGCAAGAGCAAGGAACGGAGGGCAACGAGGGACCAGTAGAGTAACTGGTAGTGAATCTGGTGGTGCAAGGAGTAGAAAATAATAATGGGGGCCAGTTGCTGAAGAATTTCATGGCACTTCAGCTACCCGAATTTATGAAGGTCCGAATGTGTTAGCAACGGAGAATTGGATGCTCTCGGTTGAGAAGCACCTTCGCTCCATAGGGTGTAGTGACACCCAAAAGGTGTGGCTAGGCACGTTTCTATTGAGAGATGATGTGGAAAGATGGTGGGAAACTACTCATCAGAGATATGCGAGTAGAGAGGGTACATGGACCGAGTTCCAAAATGCCTTTAATGAGGCCTATTACCCGGCATGGTTTAAAGAGAAAAAGGTATATGAATTTATTGAATTGGTGTAGGGAGGTAGGATGGTGGCCCAATACAAGGCTGAATTCATAGCCTTAGTAAGATATGCCCCTGATTTAGTGTCCACAAAAAAGAAGAAAGAGAAGAAAACCTCAAAGTTCCAAAAAGGGGTTGCATGCAGACATCCGACATGCCTTTAGGGGTGTGAGAGCTATGGATTATTCCATTGTGGTTCAGTGGGCCTATGCCATAGAATGTGACTAAAGTGAATGGAAAATGGCCCAAGCCTTTGCGAAGGGAGCAGGGACTTCCCAAGGCTTCTCTAGTAACAAAAAGAGAAGAAAAGTTGGATCGACCCTGGATATGGTGAGGCTTCCATCATGTGCACGTTGTGGCAAGAAACACCGAGAGCCATGTTATTTTGGCCAACAAGTTTGCTATTTATATGGTCAGGCAGGGCATATGCGTAGAGATTGTCCTCAAAATCAAGAGGCATCGCCCACTCTATAGGAAACATGTTATAGATGTGGTCAGAAGGGGTATATGACGAATACTTGCACGCGGCCACTGCAGCAACAAGAAGAAAGGCTTGGAGGGTCAAATCACAGGGGTAACCAAAGACCACCTATGTCTTGAGCATCAGGAGCAACCCCATTAGTGAACCAGTCAATTCCTCAACGCACCAGTGTTACAAATAGGCCCCAGGTGCAGGGCCAGGTATTTGTTCTTACGATAGCTGAGGCGAAGAGAGGCACCAGCATTGCCCAAGGTATTCTTTCTTTATATAATAATAATGTGTGTGTACTATTTGATACAGGTGCTACGCATTCCTTTATTGCATTGCATGCTATGTTCCATGTTCCTTATTCGCGAATTATGTTGCCATTCCATTTGGTTGTATCTACACCAGGAGGTAATGAGTTGTAGGGTAATGAAGTATTGTTGGAATGCGATACAGGGTGCATGATAGGGTATTGCTTAGGGATTTAGTGATTCTTAATATAGAGGATTTCGAGCTTATTTTGGGGATGGATTGGTTGTCACGCCATTATGCTAAAGTTGGTTGCTAGCAGAAGATAATCTTTTTCAAGCTACCCTAGCAGCTAGTACTCGTGTATAGGGGTGTTAAGCCCATGTCTGTGAGCCTTATGATTTCGGTAATGAATGGAGAGGTTGGGGCATCAAGGTTATAAAGCCTACTTAGCATTTGTAACGATAGAGGGTGGAAGCAAGATGCAATTATCTGAGGTCCCCATGGTGCATGATTTCTCTGATGTATTCCTGAACGAGTTGTCAGGATTAACACCACATAAGGAAGTAGAGTTTTCAGTGGAGCTGGTACTTGGTACCCAATCTATTTCTAAAGCCCTATATCGAATGGCACCCAATGAGTTGAAGGAAGTTAAGATTCAGTTGCAAGAGCTGATAGAGAAAGGGTTCATTTGACCCAGTGCTTCGCCTTGGGGTGCCCCAGTCTTGTTTATGCGGAAGAAAGATGGATCTTTGAGATTGTGTATAGATTATCGTCAATTGAATCGGGTAACGATGAAGAATAAATACCCTTTTCCAAGAGTGGATGACTTGTTAGACCAGCTACGAGGAGCAAGGGTCTTTTCTAAAATTGATTTGAGGTCGGGGTATCACCAGGTGAGAGTCAGGGACGAGGATATACCAAAGACAGCTTTTCATACTCGTTATGGGCATTACGAGTTTATAGTGATGCCTTTTGGCTTGACTAATGCCCCCACTGTCTTTATGGACTTAATGAATCGAGTCTTCCAAGAGTACCTTGACTGTTTTTGTGATCGTTTTCATATATGATATTTTGGTGTATTCACCTAGTTTTGAGGAGCATGCGACGCATCTTGCAACAGTATTATAGAAGCATAGAGAAGAGCAATTGTTTGCAAAGTTCAGTAAATGCAAATTCTGGCTCAACCAAGTGGGATTCTTGGGTCACATCGTATCAAGAAAGGGCATCTTAGTAGACCCTGGGAAGATCAAAGCCGTTATGGATTAGCAGCCTATTATCGTGACTGAGATTCGTAGCTTTTTGGGACTTTCCAGATATTATTGGAGGTTCATTGACTAGAAAAGATGCAAAATTTGAGTGGAGTAAAGCTTGTGAAGTTGCCTTTCGAGAGTTAAAAAGGAAGCTAACTACCACACCAGTGTTAATTATTTATAGGAGTGGAGAAAAGTTTACCATCTACAGCGATGCTTCATACACAGGGCTAGGATGCGTGTTGATGCAAGAAGGACATGTGGTTGCTTATGCCTCAAGACAGTTAAAGAAACACGAGGTAAATTATCACACCCACGATTTAGAATTTGCAGTAGTTGTATTTGCTTTGAAAATATAGAGGCATTACTTGTATGAGGAAAAGGTGGAAATTTACACAAACCATAAAAGTTTAAAGTACCTATTTTCTTAAAAGGAATTGAATATGAGGCAATGTAGATGGATTGAAATGTTCAAAGATTTTGATTGGGAGATATTATACCACCCTAGGAAAGCAAATGTAGTGGCGGATGCATTGAGTCATCGGGGAGTCTCCATTGTCGCCATGATGGTGTAAGAATGGTAGTTGATAGAGCAGATGGGTGGGTGGAGTATTTCTGCATGTGAAGAAGAGCCTAGAATGTATTGTGCGTATATGAGAGTGCAATAAGAGGTGATGAATTGGATTCTAGCCCAACAATCTAATGATGAAGAATTGGCAAAAGTTCTGGAACGAATGAAGGATTGTGCTTCCTTGGAGTATAGACAACGAGATGATGGATTATTATTATTTCAGGGATGTTTTTGTGCGCTAAATGATAGAGAAATAAAGCAAGAGATTTTGTCGAAAGCGCATAATGCACGTTACACTGTTCACCCAGGTGTGACAAAGATGTATTAGAATTTACGACATTTGTAACACCCCAAATTTTTCGGGCGTGTTATGACTTAGGATTTCAGGAATTCTTTTTCTTTTTCACATCGCAACCATCAAAATATGACATACAATTTCCAAAAATCCCAAATTTCACCTTTTCAGCCTAACAAACTCGATAATCATACAGCTAAGACAGGTGTATCATTACAAATGCGAAAGCTCGATCGAACCTGATATGGTACATAACCATAATGCTTTATTTATCCTATAGGAAATTGTTCAAGACGTCTACAAAATACATTACAAGGACATCATCTTTCGCAAATGATAACCAAACGTCTTATACATATCCAAAACATACATAGGTTCGCACATAAACAAAGATATGCTAAATATGCTACAGACGGCAAATTAAGCTCATTCTTCAGCTATTTCTTTTCCCTTAGAGCTGGTTGTCGAACCTGAAACATTTGAATATTCCACAGACATAGTCCAATTAGAAGATTAATTTTCTAGTGAGAGCTCCAAAAACAGTTTATATCAATGAGTGAACAGGTATAAAACGTATGAGAAAACAACGAGGACTACTTTGAAGTGTCTTGCGAATATGTCAGCCTCCTCCAACGAGAGCTTTCTCAATGGTGCACGCATAATGCCTCTCGGGAGGTCCCTAACCATGTCACCTCGGACCGACCTCATAGAACTCATACAAACATCACATCCGTTGTCCCTTAGACTCACGATCTTCCCCATGAGAGCTTTCTTGATGGCGCACGCATAGCTCCTCTTGGGGGATATCCCGATTTTTTCTCTCGAACAACAATAGATAGGTACAATAGTATGGCCACATGGATTTTATAAATGCAATAGTTGAAAACCAATGGCATATATTTCCAAGAAAACACATTTGATATATGCAACATGATTTTACGTAAAAGAATAATATGATTTTGCGTGCAAGAACATTACACAAAACATGTTTCATGCAATGGGAGCTTTACAAAAATAGAAGTTTGAGTGCCAGAGTCTTACCTTAACTTAATTCGGGATTTCTCGAAATTTGTGCAAATCCTCAAGTCTTTTAACCAAACCACCTCTTCATGCGTTGCCCAAGTGCTTCTTCTTCTCTAGGAACAAAAGTCTTTTATCCACAAAGCTCGAAGCACTCTCGTCTAGCACAAATTTATCACAACTTAGAATGAGGAAACCCTTGGCCATGAGCACCCTATTTATAGGCTTGGAAACTTGGCTACCAAGTAAGTCACAATTATTTCAATTTTTTTCTAAATCTTCCAAGATATTCCAATCATTTCAAATCTTCTAAAATATTCTCTAATCATTCTAAATCTTCTAAGATATTCTCTAATCATTCCAAATCTTCTAAGATTTTCTGCAATCATTCTTATCCGAATCAAATTTTATCCAATCAAATCTTATGCAAATAAGATTTTATCAAATCTTATCCAAATCAAATCACATCCAATCAAATCTCATCAAATTTTATCCAAATCAAATCGCATCCAATCAAATCTCATCAAATCTTATCAAATGAGTCATCATGAGGTTTTATCCTTAATCTCCCAAATGCCCCTAGAAAAAAGGTTTCAAGAATTACACTTTGTTCCAAACTTTTCAGATAATTGCACTTAGACTGTTTTCAACTTGGTCCTAAGCCAAATTCTAATTACATTTTAGTCCCCCGAAGAAAGGACTAATTACGCTAATACTCCTAATTTTTAGGTAAATTATACTTTTACTCGAACCTCAAAAATTACAATTTTGCCCCTGGCTCAGAAACTGAACTTCTCCCTCAAGACCTTCATAACCCTTTGAAATGTCCTATTTCCTCAAGTATTTATGTCCCAGGGTACTCTCTTCCATTGATTTGACAATTTATTTTACTATCAAGCTATTTTTCGGTATTTTAAACTCACTTAAAATACGTGGCAATCTCACGAAATATGAGGTATTACAACATTTATTTTGGTGGTCAGGTATGAAAAGAGATGTTGTAGAATTTGTTGCGATGTATGCTATGTCAGCAAGTGAAGGCAGAGCATCAGCTACCAATTGGGTTGATTCAGTCATTACCCATTCATATATGGAAGTGGGATGACATTTCTATAGATTTTGTGACAAGGTTGCTGAGGATTTCTATGGGGCCTGATACCATAGGGGTGAATGTGGATCGATTAACTAAATCAACTCATTTTTACCTATCAGGAAAACTAATTCCTTCAATTGCTTGGCTCGAATTTACATAGACGAGATCAATAGATTACATGGAGTACCTTCCAACATAATGTTAGACCGTGATCCTAGATTTACTTCGCATTTTTAGGATGCATTGCAAGCTGTTTTGGGTACCAAGTTGAAGTTTAGTACAACATTCCATCCTCAAACAGATAGATAGACAAAGCACACTATTCGGACTTTGGAGGATATGCTAAGGGCATGCATGCTTGATTTTCATGATAGCTGAGATGATCACTTGTCGCTTGTGAAATTTGCTTATAATAATAGTTATCATTCTAGCATTGGCATGGCACCATATGAAGCGCTTTATGGACTACCTTGTCGATCTCCTATTTGTTGGGAAAAAATGGGGGATAAGGCATTACTTGGGCTAGAAATCGTGGAGCAAACCACGGAGAAGATTCGAATTATTAAAGCTAAAATGAAAGGGGCCCAAGATAGATAGAAAAGTTATGTGGATCATCGGCGGCGTGACTTGGAATTCTTTATTGGGGATCATGTGTTTTTGAAAGTTATGCCTATACGATGAGTGGGGAGACTTGGAGTGTTAGGGAAACTTAACCCTCGCTATGTAGGTCCTTTCGAGATCCTAGAGTGTATTGGACCTTTAGTGCATCGACTAGCTTTGCCTCTGCAACTAGCTAATGTGCATAATGTATTTCACGTCTCCATATTATGAAAGTATATTCTCGATTCTCAGCATGTTATTGATTTTCACGCCCTTGAACTCAAGGAACATATTTCTTATGAAGTCCCCTAGTTGTATTTTGGATCGCAAGGAAAAGGTGTTGAAGAGTCGAGTTATCCCATATGTGAAGGTGTTTTGGCAACGGCATAGTTCGAAAAAAACAACACGGGAACTTGAAGAAGAAATGAAGCGAATCTATCCTCATTTACTTGAGCAACTAGGTACGAATTTGGGGGACCAAATTCTTAAAGTGGGGGGAGAAATTGTAACGCCCTGTTTTGGGTATTTTAATTATGGAATTATTTAGTCTAAATAGCTTAAATTATTTATTGTCAGGGATCGAGAGTATGTGATAGTATGCCCGGGGAGTCGACATTGCAGTATTAGAAAAGCCAGGTATGTAGATTTCTTATTTAATTTATTTTTAATAAATTATGTAAATTATTTAAGTAATATGAGTGTTAGTGAAACTTGAGTTGGTTTGGTTATTGTAAAAAATTCAAATGTTGTCTATTGTTAAGATGTTAAAAATTTTAAGTCAAATGGTGAAGTGAAATAATGGAAGTCAAGAGTCCAAGCGGGTGTTGAGTGTTGAAAAGCGGGTGTTGAGTGTTGAAAGTCAAAATGGAAATTAGGAGATTGAAGAAATCCATCCTCTATTTATGTCAATTTTTATTTATTTTTTTTGTGTCAAATTTCATGTAATTCCGAGTTGCAAGAAACTTTTTGAGTTGTAATGATAATTGACTAATGAGACTTTTACAAATATATATTATTGTGATATAATTAAAGTGAAGTCTCTATTTATGCTCATGATAATTGAAGTGCTTGAATTTCAACGTAGCAACCGAATGATTGTCAAGACCTACCACCCTCCTCCCTACGTTGCTTCCTAACATGTCAAAATTAACCACAGCACTCCCAATAGCTACGCAAATTAAGCTAGTCAAAACTTTATGATTGATTGGCTCAAGAATCCATGAAGTCGGTTCTATCTACAAAATTTAAAGTCTAATATTTTTAATGTAAAAAATATAAAAATAAATTTGTAAATATAATTTTAAATATAAAAATTATAAATAAATTTTATAATACATTCAAATAAATATAAATATAAGTTTTATCAAATTCCGTCTCTAACCTTTTTATGGATGAAAATACGTTTTCAAATCGAAAACACATTCTCGATATTTTTTTAATATTATAAAATAGTCTTGAAACATTTTTAAAGTAACAAAAATATTTAAAAATGTTTTTTTTGTTGGTATTTCTTTGTATTTTAACACAAGAAATGTTTTGAAAAATGTTGAAATGACACCCCTAAGGCGTTTTCGTACATTGTAGATCAAAAGAATTTTTTTGTAAATATAATTTTTAATATAAAAATTTATAATATTTATTCTATTTAAAAATAAATATAAATTTCATAATATATTCAAACAAATATAAATATAACTTTTATAAAATTTCGTTTCTAACTTTTTTGTGGATAAAAATCCATTTTTTATATTTTTTAATATTATTAAATGATCTTGAACATCTTCGAAATTGCAAATATTATCCAAAAATATATATATATTTTGTGTGTGTTTCTTTCTGGTTCGGTATAGAAAACATTTTGAAAACGTCGAAATAACACTCTTGCAACGTTTCCGTGGATCATAGATTACAATTGTTTATAAATATAAATTTCATAATATATTCAAACAAATATAAATATAACTTCTATAAAATTTCATTTCTAACTTTTGTGTGCACAGAAACACGTTTTTGATATTTTTCTAATATTACTAAATGGTTTTGAAACATCTTTGAAATTTCAAAAACTATCCAAAAATATATATATTTTTGTGTGTGTGTGTGTGTTTCTTTGTGTTTTGATATAAGAAACATTTTAAAAACATCGAAATAACACTCCTCAGCTGTTTTCGTGGATTATAGATTATAATTGTTTATATATATAGTTGTAGAAATAAAATCTGAAAACAAAAATGCCTTTATGCTATATCATTTAACCGGTAAAAAATATATATATAAATTAATATCTCGACAAATCTTCTTCAATCACGTAATTGAAGATTTCATTTTTCTTTTGTAGTTTGTCTTATGTGTTGTTTCCAACTAGGGTTTCTGTTCTGTCCCCATAGCCATAGGGGTCCGAGATATAGGGCGAAAATGGAGGGCCTCAACATGCTTGGTCCAATAGATGCCCACTGATTTACTACAAAGGCAAGGATCGATATCATTATTAGTATATAAGATTAAGGGCAATTTGTACTAACCCATTCTTAATTATAATTACTGTTTTCATATTTTGAAAACTATACTAATTTGTCGTTAGTTATAAAATTGCTAAGAAATTTGCATAATTTTATAAAACTTCAAATTAAGGTAAATATCCCATGTAATGTAAATATAATAGTAGGGCGTAAATTTTAATTATATATCTTTTGAATAGTATGACGGGTTAGTGTAATTTTTTGAAAAATTGAGAGACTCTTTATATTTATGTCAAATTTTTAATGCTAACATTATCTCTCAATTAAAAGTACAATAATTTATTTAATTATTTTTAAAATACAATGACACACTCTGTCTTGAGTTTAAAAAGTATAGTTACTTATTTTTTCAAAACTACAATGACCAAATTGGACCCTAAATCAAAATACAGTGGCTTATTTGGCATTAAAAAAAAAAACAAATTTGGGAATCAAATGATTATTAATAAGATTTGGATGGTAACTCTAAATATGCACAAACTATAATTAAAATAGGGGTAAATAAATCATAAATCTTTTAAATTTTGGTCATTCGACTTAGATACCCTTTAAATTTAAAATTTGCCCAGCTAGTCTCTAAAATTTTCATGATTAATTTAAAAAAAAATTAAAAATGGATCAAGACAGCGATTTTTAAAAGTTAAAAGGATATGAATTTACCCTTAAAATAATTTGGAAATGGATGAGAGAGATTTTGGGCTGGTGTTGGATGGAGATTTTAGGCCCAAATAGGTGAGAGATGGGGAATTTGGGGCCATGGCTTATTGGGGCCGGCCCAACTTGCTATTATATTCATATATATACTTAATAATAATAATAAACTACTAGAAAGCTGCAAAGATGCATGAATGATTGATCATGGAAAGTGTTTGAATAGGATGGGAATGGTGTCATCTCAATAGCATACATCTTATATGTCTGTAAGAATATCTCTCCACCAATCAAACTTGTGAATTTTTATCGTAACACGATGTGACCAAAGGAGCGAATATCTCTCTACCAAATTTGCAATTTTTCTCTGTCCGTGGCCCATCATCATTTATTATCCATTGCAAATTGTCCACAGAAGTCTTGAAGTGCTTGTTTGTTAGTGCAAGTCTTGGAAGTCTTGAAGTGGTTGTTTGTTAGTGTATTTTGACTCGTGGGTTTGAAGCTTTCAAACGTCTAGTTTTCCACCACGCGTGGAAGAAGAGGGAACCAAAGATTTCTCGTCCTTGTTTAAACGTTTTATGAATAAACCATTATTAGTTTTTTGTTTTTAAGGTACAAGTCAAGTGGTTGGACTATGATAAGTTAAAATTTGTATCAGTAGGTCATGGGTTCGATTCCTTGTCCTGCATAGTGAGACAAAATCTTCATCTGTGATTTATCTCTTTTACAGAAATTGAGGATATGAATGACAAGAAATTACACAAAAGCGATAATCTCAAGTATTAGCAGTCTTTTTAGACACAACAAATCGAGAACCTTTTTCTACACTTGAGAGGATTCCATTTTCAACCAACTCGGATAGAAAGCTGCAAAGATGCATGAAAGTGTTTGAATAGGTGGGAATATTATCATCTCAATAGCATACATCTTATGTCTGTAAGAATATTATTTTTTCTACTAATTAAAAGATAAAAATTTGAGTGAGTAAGAATACAGTACACTATTTTTGAAATATTCAAAAAAAAATCTAGTTAAATTTGTGCATGATATGAAGTGCATACTAATCAAACTCGTGACTTTTGATCACGATGTGACCAAAGGGGCAGATATCTCTCTACTAAATTTGCAATTTTTCTTTGTCCATGGCGCATCAAATATTAGTAGCCTTTGCTTTCAGACACATGTCAAATAGAGTACGATAAATTGAGATTTGCATTGTGAGAGTGTGGATTTGATTTTTTATTTTACATAATAAAATAAATTTTTTATTTATAATTTATTTTTTTTTATCAAAATTAAAGATATGAATACTGAAAAAGTGTGCAAATATGATAATCTCAAATATTAACAGCTTTTTAAACACGGCAAACTAAGAACCTCCTTCTACACTTGAGAAGATTCCATTTTCAACCAAAATAATGCTAAATGTTATGACTAATGACAATCATGAAGATTAGCTTGGGTGTGTGCTGCCAGCTGACCGTCGTGATTGTCATCATCACAGTCATGACTAGAATGGTCAGACCAATTGGATATTTTCAAAGACTAGAAGGGGTTGAAATATTCCGTGCAGCCATAGTTTAAATAGGATAACTAAATAAGCCCCAGATTAACAAGCAATCTTTGTGAAATTGTTTCTCTTCAACATACATAGCTTATTAATTCCACTCATCCGAAGCAGCTGCAAATTCCAAAGCCTTTTTAGAAGAGAATAAATCCATGGATTTGCATAGCAAGATCCTGCTACTAACATTGGCTTTGGCTGCAGCAACACTAGCTCCATCCCCGGCAGCTTCTCAGCCGAAGCCAGGCTGCTCCGGCAGCTGTGGCAACCTCAACATCCCTTTCCCATTTGGCACCACCCCTGAATGCTACCTTGATGATTCTTTCCTCATCAACTGCAGCAACTCTAAGCCATTCTTGAGAAAAGGCAACTTGCAAGTGCTCAACATATCGCTCGATGGCGTAATACGTGTCTCAGCCGATGTTGCTCGCGACTGCTACAACAAGTCTGGCTTGCTAGTCAACAATGACGCCACCACCACAAGGATCAACCTGATCAAGTTCTTCATCTCCAGCACGCAAAACAAGTTCACGGTTGTTGGCTGCGACACGTATGCAGAGGTGCTAGTAACGGAAAGAATGGAATACACGGCAGGCTGTTGGTCATTCTGTAGTGACCTCAAGACAGTAGCCGATGGATCATGCAATGGCAAAGGATGTTGTCAGGTTTCCATTCCACCGGGAGCAAAAGACTTTTCAATAGCCGTAACAAGCTTGTACAACCATTCCAAGGTGTTGGATTTCAATCCTTGTGGCTATGCTTTTGTGGTCGAGGAAAAGGCTTTCAACTTCTCGACTGCAAATCTTAAGGATTTACGGGGCATAAGTACCGTCCCTGTCGTGCTCGACTGGACAGTGGGGAATGAAACTTGTGAAGAAGCTCAGAAGAAGTCTTCCAGCTATGCTTGTAAAGCCTTGCATAGCCAATGTCTTAATTCTGCATTTGGCTATGGCTATCTTTGCAACTGCACTTCAGGCTATCAAGGGAATCCTTACCTTGCTGACGGCTGCGAAGGTACTAGAATATATGCTTCCAACCAGTGTTTGCTGATGAGCTTACTTTCTGATTACACTCCCCTTCTTTTCTTACTAATCGATTAATCTGTTTCTTTTTCACAAAGATATCGATGAATGCAAAGTGTCGAACCTCTGCAGTGAAACATGCATAAATTTGCAAGGGAGTTTCAAGTGTTCTTGCCCAAAGGGATACGAAGGCGATGGAATGAAAAATGGAACAAGATGCTGGAAAAAGGGTCAGAACAGGGGATCTACCCTGCTTGCTACCGGTTTGGGTTAGTATCCTTGTTCCATCAATACGATTCGACAACTAAGATGATTTTGGTTAACAAGACATTTATATGCAGGTTTAAGCATGGGACTTCTGGTTTTGTTTCTGGGAAGTACTTGGATTTACTGGTTGCTGAGGAGAAGAAAGTTCTTTAAGCTCCGAGAGAAGTTCTTCCAACAAAATGGAGGCTTCATGTTGCAGCAGCAACTCTCCAAACATGAAAGGTCGGTTGAAACATCCCGAATCTTTACTGAAGAAGATCTCAAGAAGGCTACCAATAACTATGATAAAAGTGGAGTCATTGGTCAAGGAGGGTTTGGAACGGTTTATAGAGGAGTTTTGCCGGATAAAAGAGTGGTTGCCATTAAGAAATCAAGAGTAAGTGATCAGAACCAGATTGAACAGTTCGTTAATGAGGTCATTGTCCTTGCACAAATCAACCATAGGAATGTGGTAAAGCTTTTAGGCTGCTGCTTAGAAACAGAAGTCCCCTTGCTGGTTTATGAATTCATCACGAATGGAACACTCTCGGATCATATTCACAAAGAAAATCGTTCATTGTTGCTTACATGGGAAATGCGCCTAAAGATAGCAGCCGAAACTGCAGGAGCTCTTGCGTACTTGCACTCTGCTACTTCTACGCCAATAATACATAGGGACATTAAAAGTACGAATATCCTTCTAGATGACAATTACACTGCAAAGGTAGCCGATTTTGGAGCTTCAAGACTGGTCCCACTGGATCACACTCAACTGGCCACATTGGTACAGGGGACATTTGGATACTTAGACCCTGAATATTTCCATTCAAGCCAGTTGACAGAGAAGAGTGACGTTTACAGCTTTGGCGTCGTCCTTGCAGAGCTGATAACTGGGAAGAAGGCACTTTCTTTTGACAGACCCGAGAAGGACAGAAACCTGGCAATGTATTTCATTTCTGCGATGAAAGAGGATAGTCTTCATGACATTCTTGACCACAAAATGGTGAACGAGAAGCACTTGGGACAGATTAGGGAAGTGGCCAAGTTAGCAAAGAGGTGCCTGAGAGTAAAATCAGAAGAAAGGCCAACAATGAAAGAAGTAGCTATGGAGATAGACAGTCTGAGGATGATGAAACATCATCCGTGGGAAGATGTAGATTTGTACCCTGAAGAGTCCGAGCAGCTCCTCAAGCAAAGCATACCTTCCGATGGCCACTATGGTGCTTCGGGCAGCAACTTTAGTGTTAGCAGCTATGCTGGTTACGACAGCACGAGGGATCAAATGGTGGTGCCACTAGATGATGGAAGATAGCCATGCTGTGTAAGTTTTGAAGAGACAATTATTTTGACATTCCATTTATTTCATTTTGTGAAAATATATTACTGTTATTTATTGATTGAATGCAGCTTCAGTTACTACTGCAAGTTTGAGGTTTATTTATCAAACATTCAGACTACCATAATTTTTTTTCAGAATTACAAATAAAAGCAGGCTAATTAAGGCCAAAGGAAAGATAAAGCTGCACGAGCATATTTCTTGCATTATTACTCGGTGATTAAGCTAAGACACAGGCTTGAGGTCTAAAGCATCCAAAACGATCAGGTTTCAGCCAAGGAATAGTTGGAAGACGAATGCTGTCAACAAACTTCACCAGCAACTGATTTATAAGCCTGAATGCTGTCAAGCGATGTTCCGAATCCAAAGGCCATATTTTTCTCTATCTTTATCATTATAGCTCGAGGGATTCTCTGAATACTTCTGTTAGAAGACGTGTTTAGTCTTGCTGATGTGAAGTTATAAATATTATTTAGTTGAATGTTTCAAAGTTGTTCCTGTTTTTTTTTTTTTTTGTTGGTTATTTTTTTTAGTTATTCATGTTCGCGATCATGGCATAATCTTAGGACCATGATTTTAGTGGGTAGTTATTAATCAAGCTATAAATCCTAATATTTTTGAAGTTAAAAAAGTACTCAGTTTTTTTGCTTCAAAATTAGTTGCTCTCAATTTCACATACTGTGTAACGCCCCGTTTTTCGAACGTGTTATAACTTAGAATAATTTTGAGATAATAATTTTTTTTTGTATTTAAAACTATGATTAAATCATATCATTACTCTTATCCATCCCAAAATTTTCGTACATATATCTCGAAAGAGAATCAATATAAATATTAAATGCAGAAACTAGAATTGAACCTCTAACATCTTAACATTAATCATAAATCAATTCTTACATCCTCGTTTTCCATAAATAAGATTCTATATCATTATTTTTCAAAACGTTCAGAATTCGAAGTAGCAAAACTTAAATACATAGGCTACATAACATATATTCAATTCATCGTGCACTTTGTTAAGTGCAATTTCATGCTTCATTCATCCTCATTTTTGCTACAATTTTCATCTGGAACGTCTGAATATTTCAGGGGCAAAGCCCAAATTAAATGATGAATCATCCAACTAAGGAAACAATAAACATATCTCGTGCATGGATGCAATTATGCAAAATGTTTTATTCTTTATCTTAGTTTGAGTCGACCACACACAACTGCTGCTCCCTTTTTTTACAGCTTCCTTACCAGGCCGAGGTGTATGGGTGCACCCTTGGCAGAGAACAATGCCAATCCATAATCCCAAACCCTTATGCAATGCATGATCAAGAACATCATCGTGAACATATACACATTTCATCATCAATACAAGTAAATGTAATCTACATAACATACTCACGTCAAGACGTGATAACATGATTAGATATCATTTATATAAAATCAGGTTCTTGGGTAGAACCACTTATAAACCAAGCATTTTCATAAAACTAAAATCTAGTTGGGAAATTCCACTTACTTTGCAAAAATACAATTTTAGCCCTAGTGTAATTCTACCTCAAAATTCATGTCAGACTTTCAATCGTACTCAATTATGAATCTTAACGTACCCTGTGCATCATAATTATTTAAAAAAATCATATTTCTAATTTTCTCAAATTTTTCTAATTTCTCCCATTTTCTCATATTATTTCCTTAAGATTATGAAATAAACACTTTCTCATAAAATTTTCTCAATTTATCTTCACAATAATTCCTAAAACAATATTTCTAAGCCTTAGAAATTTCCTCATAATTTTCAGAATCCATATTCTATTTATTTTTCATTTTCTCATTGATTTTCAAGTATTTATTGTCTCAAAAATCCATAATAAATACCAATCATGCATTTCTCTTCCAATTTCATCATCAAAACTTCTAAAATATCATTATCATATTTCTAAAATTTTTGAAGAAATTTTCGAAGATAACTCACCTTCCCGCGGAACGATTCAGTATTCTTCTATACTATGACGAAGACTCTGTTTGCGTATCTAACAATGTCTTTTGCCACAAATTTTCACACGAACTACTAAACCCAGCCTATAGGATTTTTGTAGGAATTTTTGGTATTTTTCTCTATATTCTTTTTTCCTATTTTCTTTCTTTCTTTTTTTCAAATCTCTGTTTCTCTCAAATCTTTCTTTCTTACAACCTTTCTTTTTCTAATTTAAGTCCTCCAATCTTTCAAGTTTTCTCTATTTATAAAAGGTTGAATTAAACTTAGCATAATTGTAGTGGCCCACTATCTTTAATTATTTTGTCACATTTCTTAATTATTTTTCACTAAATCTCACCCATAATATTTAATTATTTGTCCACACTCTACTTTGTTTCCCACATTTCTCAATTATTTCACCAATTATCTTTGATTATTTGTCCACAACCTACTTTATCTCTCACATTTCTCAATTATTTCATCCATTATCTTTAATTATTTTATCACATTTCTGAATTATTTTTTACTAAATCTCATCCATAATCTTTAATTATTTATCCACACCCTACTTTGTCTCCCACATTTCTCAATTATTTCACCCATTATATTTGATTATTTTGTCATCTTAATTATTTTTCATTAAATCTTCTTTTGTTAAATACATTATATTTGTTTTTCTTTTCTTATTCTAAAGATAACTACAATTGGTATCGGAGCTCTTTTCTTAAGGGATTTGTGTGAGAGTTTGATGCGTCATGGAAACCGAAGCCAGTTTCTCCTCAATTGCTATGCCAGTGTTCGACAGAGACAATTACCAGATTTGGGAGTTACACATGGAGACATACTTGGATGCTTTGGATCTTTGGGAAGTAGACTGTTGAAAACGTGCCTTAGGAATCTGTCAAAGTTTGTTTCAACTAGCTGTTTTTTTTACTGTTAGTGGATTGTCAGTTCCTATTATTTTGCTAAGTTGTTATTAAGTAGTGGACTATGTTGTTAGTTGTGCTGACTAGAATTCTAGGCCATGATACTTTATTCTAGCATCTTTCAAATGTATTTAAGCCTGAGTTATCTTCAATAAAAATTGATTTCTGAGTTGCTTATATTCCTTCTTTTATCCTTTCTGTTTTTTGTAAAACAACAATTGGTATCAGAGCTTTCTTCTTGAGGGACCTATAAGTGTATTAGTGAGTTTTTGAGAGCACCTAAACATTAACCCTATATTTATAGAAATCAAACCTTCAAGCCATGAATGCTGAGGCAGGTTTCGCTCAAATTGCTCCACTAACCTTCGATGGGGAGAATTATTGTGGCGCTCAAATTGCTCCACTAACCTTAAAATAATGTGGGCGTCCTGGGTGGGGTCTAGGCTTCGCGGCCTTCGACCGGTCGAGAACTTGAGAGTAAAATGCGTAGGCAGCGAAAACTCACCCAAGTCCCGTATCTGATTAGGCCCTTGGAGTATAATTCCAATTTCAAATAACAAATACCAACATACACAATAAATTATCCCAACCACTAAACATATTTAAACATATCTCAGATTCTGGCCGAAGCCGAGTAGTACAAGTTCCCTACACCTACTGGGTTTAATCATAGTGGGAACCTTAACTTGATTCCAATTTACTTCTGGTTAAATCATAACCGTCACTCATAATTAACACACAGTAGATATATTACATTATTAACTTTTGGGGTTAACCCACACCCTCATGGTTAACGGTCAGTGCCAATTGGCGGATCATCTATCAGCATCGCTTTTCCTTTCTTGGACCCCGAGCCACCTGCTGGGTTATTGGGAAAAATATAGGGGTGAGTCCCGGGGACTCAGTAAGGGTAAAATGAGTTGCAATAAATTAAAATACATGACAATTATAGAATAATGTGAAGTGTATCATTCATGCAGGCCTATCTACCTCACCTTAATCCGAATTTTGGTGGCCCCACTGATTTCATTTAAGACTCCATCTCGAGACTCACACGATCCAAATCTACAACCCCATGCCTAAACACTTCTCCCACAGTCTAATACAAGCCATGCTAAAATAAATTTACTCGCAAGTCATAATAAACCTTATCGCGCGTTAACCACCTGCTTCGCGTCGGTTTCACGTCCCAATTCCTATACAATTTATAAAATAAAATAATTTAATTAAATGTGCAGTTAATTTTAATTATCGCTATTACATTGCTAATTAATTTAACCAAACATGTCATTAATTTATAATTAGCACTATTAAATAAATTTAAAAATATTTTATACCTCGCGTATATGCACGGGCAGAGTTTCGGTATGTTAAAAAAATTACAGCGTTACAATAGTGAAATCACTGTTATTTATAGGCGAGAGAGGGAGGAGAAATCGACCGAGAGGGTGAAGATTTTGGGCTGCAAGGAGCCCCCAGACGCTGCCACATGGCAGCAAGGGAGAGGGAAAGAGTGGCGCATGGCCATGCCACGCGGCGTGGCCTGGGGTGCACGGCTGGTACGCTTGGTCGCGACAAGGCCGCGCGCGCGCCCGCGTGCATGGGCATCGCCTGGCGCCTCAAAACAGCGTTGTTTGGCGCCCCAAGTGGGTGGAAAAAATTTCACCCTTTCTCTCCCGCGCGCTCACCCTCCCACTCAATTCGGGGTGGCCCAGCTGGCCCATTGCACGCATGACTAGCTGGTCTGGCCGCTTCCTCACTTATATATTGCCCCCTTATTAAATGTAAACCAATTCTCAGCCTATTTTCGGGATTTCCACTTCAGCCCCATAACTTTCAGAAATTAATACATACACCCAACACCTCATTTCTCCTTATTTCACCTACACCCTAAAATTTCCAAAAACTCACCATAAATCTATTGATTAATTATTTTTCAAAGTCTAAGGTGTTACAGTCTCCATTCCTTATGAAATTTCGTCCTCAAAATTTTGTACACTTTATTCTATCATACATAGATTCTCAATGTTAACTGTGATTATCAAACAGGTAAGGATATTTCTCACGCATTCCTTCTTCCATTTCCCAAGTCGCCTCTCGCTCCGAGTGTTGATTCCACTACACCTTTACCATAGGTAGAGTTCTACATCTTAATTGGCGATCCTAGTGTTTTAACACTCGTGTAGGTTGCACCTCGAATGTCATATCGGGTTGAAGTTCAATATCCTCAGCGTGCACTTCCATGTCCGGATTATATATATGCTTCCGTAACTAGGAAACAAGAAATACATCATACAATCCTGTTAATGCCTCTAACAACTCCAGATGGTAGGCAAGTGGTCCAACTCAATCATTGATTCTATACGATCCCAAATATCGAGGCCCCAGTTTTCCCCTTCGTTGATGTCTAAATGTTGGGCATATTGGGGTAGTTCGGAGGTACACCAGATCTCCTTCCGCAAATTCCAAAGGTCGGGTCCGGCGATTTGTGTACTTTTTATGTCGATCTTAGGCTGCTTTCATGTTCTTATGAACTATCTCTATCTGCTATGTTGCTTTCTCCACAAGATCTATCCGGGCAAGATGTTTCTCCCCTACTTCGAGCCAACACACTGGTGATCGACATCGTCATCCATACAACACTTCATATGGGGCCATTCCTATGCTTGCTTGATAGCTGTTATTATAAGCAAATTCCGCCAAACTTAGATATTCGTCCCAATTGTCTCCAAAATCTTTTACACAAGCCCAAAGCATGTCTTTCAAAATTTGATTGACCCGTTCAGTTTGACCGTCTGTCTGAGGGTGATAGGCTATGCTAAAATTTAGCTGGGTCCCAAGTTCTTCCTACACATCTTTCCAAAAGTTTGACATGAATCGACTATCCCTATCAGATACGATGCTCACAGGAACTCCGTGCAACAAACAATTTCCTGGATATAGAGTTAGGCAAGTTGCTCAGCACCCATAGTGTTCCTTCTAGGTAAGAAATGCGTTGACTTTGTTAGTCGGTCCACAACAACCCATATAGCATCAGCCTTTCTCAGGGTCCGGCGTAAACCCATGATGAAATCGATTTTTACATGTTCCCATTTCCATTTCGGGATTTCCAAGGGTTGCAAACTCCCCGATGGCTTTTGATGTTCGGCTTTTATCCGTTGACAAGTGTCACATGCTCTTACGAACTCTGCCACATCTCTCTTCATTCCTGGCCACCAATACACTTCTCGAAGATCACGATACGTCTTGGTAGCTCCGGGGTGTATTGTATAGGGTGTTCGATGTGCCTCATTTAGAATCTCCTATTGTAGCTTCCCCAAGGCTGGCACGTATACCCGCCCATTCATTCGGAGTATTCCATTACGATACTCAAATTCTGGTTGCTTAAGTAGCCCATTCTCGTCTATCCATTGTTCTAGATTCCCCTCATGAGCTGTAGCCAGTTTAATCTTATCCCACAGATCAATTTATAATCGCATCCGTGCTACAATCGTTGTGTCACCTTGTGGTGCCGCTTTGAGGGTTAAATTTGCGAACTCTTCTGTTAAGGCATGTAAACGGATAGCCAAGCATACCCCTGACACAACGCCTTTCCGACTCAGTGCATCTGCTACCACATTTGCTCGTCCTGGGCGGTACTGGATGGTACAGTCATAATCTTTTAGGAGCTCCATCCACCGACGTTGTTGAAGATTTAGATCTCGTTAAGTGAAGATATACTTTAGACTCTGATGATCCACATATATAACGAACTTTTCTCCGTACAAGTAATGTCGCCATAATTTTAAGGCATGTACCACGGTTGCCAATTCCATATCATGTACCGGGTAGTTCTTATCATGGGGGTGTAGTTGTCTAGATCCATATGCAATCACCTTACCATGATGCATTAACACGCACCCCAGCCCTATTCTCGAGGCATTGGTGTACACCTCATATCCTTTAGACCCTTCAGGTATAGCCAATATTGGTGCTTCGGTCAACCTACACTTGAGCTCCTGGAAAGCTTTTTCACAAGATTCATCCTAGACAAACTTAGTTCCTTTCCGGGTCAATTGAGTTAACGGGGCAGCAATACTCAAAAATTTCTCGACAAATTTACGATAATACCCTACCAGACCAAGAAAACTTCTAACTTCTGAAACAGTAGTAGGTTGTGACTATTCTTTAACCGCTTCCACCTTGGCAGGATCCACAGATATGCATTGTCCTAAAATTACGTGTCCTAAGAAAGCAACTTCCTTCAACCAAAAATCACATTTGCTAAACTTGGCATAGAGCCTGTGCTTCCTCAGTGTTGACAAAATAATTCTCAAGTGCTCCCAGTGAGCCTCCTCATCAGTCGAGTACAACAGTATATCGTCAATAAATACATCGTCAATAAATACAATAACAAATTTGTCCAAATAAGGTTGGAACGTCCGATTCATAAGATCCATAAAAGCTGTCGGTGCATTGGTTAGACCGAATGGCATTACCAGATATTCATAATGGCCATACCATGACCGAAATGTTGTTTTGGGAATATCCTCTTCTTTTATCCTCAATTGATAATACCTTGACCGTAAGTTAATTTTAGAGAAATTTCGAGCCCCTTGTAACTGATCAAATAGGTCATCAATTCAGGGCAAATGGTACTTATTCTTTATTGTAACCTTATTTAAAGCACGACAGTCAACGCACATTCTCAGACTACCTTCTTTCTTTCGTACAAACAATACAGGTGCACCCCAGGGCGATATATCGGGGCGAATAAAACCCTTGTCCAATAAATCTTGCAATTGAACCTTAAGCTCTCGCAGCTCTGCTAGGGCCAATCTATATGGAGGAATAGATATCGGTCGAGATTGAGCTTCAGGAGGTAAGTCAATAGCGAACTCAATTTCTCTGTTAGGTGGTAGACTCGGCAAATCCTATGGGAATACATCCGGGTACTCCCTTACAATTTCAACATCCTCACATTTTCTCTGTGTTTTTCCATTAGTCACCACCTGCACCGCGTACCTCAGGACCCTTTTTCCTAGACATTTTTGAACTCTTAATGCAAATACAATTTTCAAGGATTTCCCCACTTGGGTATCAACAAATCTTACAGTCTGTTTATCAGGTCCAATTAGTCTGACTGCTCGTTTTTCGCAGTCCAGTTGAGCTTGGTTTTGGGATAGGAAATCCATTCCTAGTCTAATATCGAAATCTTGGATCTCCAACATGTTCAGGTCAACTAGAAATATGGTTTCCCCTATCGTAATTGGACACTTCGGCACTATCCGTTGTGAACAAAATCAAGTTCCCATTGGGGTTTGCACACTCATAGGTACAGTGGACTCTTTGGTGCTTAGTTCCACACATTCTACCGTGGCATATGATATAAATGAGTGGGTGGCTCCTGAGTCTATCAATGCATGCATAAATATATCTTGAACAAGGAGCGTACCTTCAATCACTCGTGGGTTTGCTGCTGCGTCCACTTTGGTCAGATTGAACACCCTCCCAGTTGCCGCTCGTGCTCCTTCCTCGGTTGATCTCGGTGGTCCAGTCCTTCCACGTTGGGGACACCAATAAGCTATGTGCCCTGGTGTATTGCAATTAAAGCATACTATCGGTTTCCTCTGGTCCCCTACAACTGGCAGGTTTATCTTAACAGTGTTCGTCTCTAACTATTTTGGACAATTTCGGACTATATGCCCCATCTCACTACAGTGATAGCACTCATTGGCGGCTCTGGGAATTCCACAGGGAAGATTCCATCGATGAGGTTTATGACATTTGGGGCATGCTTTTAATTCCTTCTTAAATTTACCTGCCCCTGGACGAGTAAACTGATATCCCTGCTTTGGCACAACCTTCTTTAGCCCCTCATTGGACGGTTTCTTTGCTCGAGTGATCTCCCCATAATTCATTAGTCTCTTTTCAATATTCACGACCTTAGCCACAGCTTCATGAAAAGTATGAGACTCAACATAGCTCATCTCTCGATGTACCTCCGGACATAACCCTTGGATAAATCGCTCCATCTTATCAACCTCTGACAACATATAAGTTGGGATATATTTCAACAACTTCACAAATTCATCTTCCTACTGTGACACCGTTAGGTGAGACTGTTGCTTGAGTTCCATGAAATCTTGTTTCTTCCAAATTTGCCAATCGTGTTGATAATACTTCTCGTTAAACGCTCCCCTAAACTGTTCCCAACTTGTCAGTTGTACTTGCTCCTCGACCATCGCCAACTGAGCATTCTGCTCTCTTATCATCTCAGCTGTCAATCGCCACCACACCCTGGCCTGTTCGGTGAATACAAAAGTGGCGCATCTCACCCGTTGGTCCTTAGGACAATCCATGTATTCTAACAACTGATAAACATCTTCTACCCAATACTCCGCTATGCTCAGATCAGCCTCCAGCTATCCTTTGAATGTTGGAGGGTGCAAATCCACAAATGCTTTCAGCCAGTTGGCCGCTTCGGTATCCACTTGGCCACCACCAGCTGGTCCTCGCCCTATTAAATGACTTTGGACCTCTTCAGAACACTCAGGCCCCATTCCTACGACCTCTAGGCTAGCATTTCCTAATTGGGAATTACTGACAGTTGCTCGTGTTACTGGTGTCATCTGCACACCACAACTATTTCTCATTAAACACATGTCATCAAAACGTAACAACAAAGGTTTATTAACCATAAAGAAATTACAATTCATTTCTTACAAGCACACAAATTTACAATTTATTAACACACTCTTAACTTGACCGACACGTTACTAACCAAACTAACTGCCCATATTTTGCATTAACACACCATATACATTTCTAGTATCACACACAAAGTTAGTAGTTCCCCAACTATCCAACCCGTAACATTGGTTTCACGTTCCCGGCTAAGTAGCACTCGCGGTATCTCCCACAGCTCGGGAGGTCGCTTCATCAGCCAGCTGTGATAGATCCCTATTGCTCCATACACTGGAAAGAGGATTCAGGGGCAATGCCTCCATGGTCTCCGTGGCTCCCCACATCTCAGCCTCCTTCGGGAGTGCAATGGGAAATACCTCGATCCCCACCGGATCCTCAGGCTCCACGCATCGTTCCCAATCCATAGTCTGGCTCACGATCGCACGAATGAAGTTCCCATAATTGAATCGTAAGGTCATATCCCACATTAAGGCATCCGTACGCTCTCTCCAAATGTCGTTCATATGCTTTCTTACGAATAACACCTGCTTCTTTGGCAGACCCCACAACTCCGTACATATGGTGTTTCGGAACACCTGGTTTACCTTGCATAGGAAGCTTAAAATTCCCTCATTGAAATGTTGACCACCTCCCATCAGAACAGACAATTCTTGCTCCCACTTCCACCATAACAGATCCACAAGTGGAAGGTTCGGGTCTGGACCCGGCACGCTAGGGCCTGCCTCACCAAAATTCATGATGGTATTCTATTATCTGCACATAAAATCGAGGGTCAGATCAATAACCAGCATAAATTTCTCCCCCCCCCCTCGCGAGGCCTAGATTTAGGGATTTACACATCCTTCTTGTAACACCTCGCTTTTCTCTTACCGAGCGTGTACTATGCTGGGGCCCAAAACATACATAAATTATTTTTTTCTTTCTTTCTCAGTACATAACTTAAACCTTAAGTACCGAATTCCAAACAAAACCCCCAGCAAATCATTCACAATACGGAAGCGATAATTGAAACCTAATATGGTACATACCTAAATTCACCTTATATTATATCATAAAGAATCCGTACCATATATTACATCATATTCTCAAATATAAAATACATGGAGATTCCATAAACATTCTAACAAGACTAATCATCAATAAAGCATATCTGAATCAGCTCGTTGAATCCATCGACCATGCTATCACGTACCGTCTCATCTCAACCTGCTCATTGTCTAAGTTGCAAGTCTAAACTGGAACGTTGAACGTTCTAGGGGCATCACCTATTAGAAGATGAAACTTCTAGTGAGAGTCCAAAAACATATATATATATATATATGAATACATGATGCAAAAACATGATCAACATTTGCCCTTAATGTAACTTCCCAGACCTACCAGCCTGGCACGAAATCCTAGGCAAATCCCGAACCTCTGTAGGATAAGCCTAACGTTATTCCATCATTGCCCTAGAGGAATTACGGCTATACTCTGGGAGTGACATCTCATTCCCATGCATGACTGCACTCTCACCCTGCAATTAAAACACAATAAAAACAAATCATAATAAAACTTTTATATTTTTTTTTATTTTAGTGAGAGGTTTATACTCGCCAGTGTACGAGTGCAGTTGTAGTCCAAATTTAAATTTATATTTTCTGGATGAATCCAGGTCGTCCACTGAGAGATTTATTTATGGCAAAAGAAAAAGAATGTCACACACACGCACACGCATTTGGACAAATTGACAACAAGATTTTTTATGGTTTTGTTTTTAGACAACAGATACTAGAAAATAAAGTAAAACATTAAACGTAAAAATATAAATTTGGATAGTGCTTGAGTTAAGACAATTTCAGTACCAACCCGTTGATTCCCAAATTTTAGCATATAAGATTAGCAACATTAATTTAATTTCAGATATGAGGGTTTGTTATTAAATGCAATTAGAGATGATGATAGTTCTAGGTTAAGCAATCCCCATACATGATATGCGGGATTCTAATTTAAGCAACTACCATAAATCCAATTACAATTAATATACAAAACAACTAAATTAATCATCCGGGTTTGGGTATGATAGCGTTTCCAGTTCTAGTAACTCTCATACATGGCATGAAAGCTCTAAGTTAGGCTTACGCTCCAATCCAAACCTAGTGATTTTTTAATAATTAATACACACTCATACTGAAATTTAAATTAATGTTACTTATTTAAAGCGCAGCTTTCATTAGGAATCATTGACATTGGACACTGTTCTTGCCTTAACCCAAGATTAGATTTAACTACTCATTTTTATTTGAAAGTTAATTGACAGAAATTTAAATGACGTAATTTAAATAACAGAATTTAAATGACAAGAAATTTAAAAGCATAAACTAACCGGCCATTTAGGCGGTGGATAATTAAATGACAAGAATTAAAATTGCAGAAATTTAAAGGCATAAACTAACCGGCCATTTAGACGGTGAATAATTAAATGACAAGAATTAAAATTACAGAAATTTAAAGGCACAAATTAACCGGCCATTTAGGCGGTGAATAATAAAGTAATAATAAATGACATAAGAATTTAAAAGAAGAAAGAAAAAAAAGTAAGATTATAAGAGAAAGTACTAAAGAAAATGAGAAAGAACAAGAACAATTCTCAAAGAGAGAATTATAAGGAAACAACTAAACTTTTATTCAAGAATAATAATCACACTTACAAATGCAATCAAGTGAGCTATTTATAGGCCACAAGATGCAATACAAACCACACAATTTCAATTATTCAATTAGACATAATTATATCTAATGGGCACTCACACACTTAAAGTTAAATGGATTTTAGCTATAATACACACCTAATATTAAATGGATTTTAGCTAAAATACATACCTAATAAAGCACTCATAAAGTTAAATGGATTTTAGCTATAATATCCACCTAATAGTTAAATGGATTTTAGCTAAAAAACACACCTAATAAAGCTCTCACATAAAAAATAAGAATAGATTTCTATAAATTGGTTTTTAATCTTCATTAGGATTAAAAATAATCCTTGGGCCTTCTCCAAATAATATTTTCCATGGGTTGCTCAAATTGGGCCTTAATTCTTCATGGGCTTGAATTCTTCATGGACTTTAATTTTTCATGGGTTTGATTTCTTCATGGACTTGATTTCTCCATGGCTTTGATTTCTTCATGGACTTGAATTCTTCATGGACTTTAAGTCTTCATGGGCTTGAATTCTTCATGCCTAAAAAAAATAAAAATAATTTAATATTATTAATAAATTATATATTATATATATGTATTACACATGGCACATATATATATTAGATTATATTATATATATATTACATGCATGCATATAATGATATATATGTATTATATATAATTTTATATATTATTATTATTTACTTTAGAACTTCATTTCATTCATCTTTCAATTTAAATTTACATATAACCATAAAATATATATTAATATCTAATTTAAACCATATTTAAGATCGAAAGAAGGGTATAATTATAACAAAATTTTTACAAAATTAACCACTAATCAATGCACAAATATTAACGTGACAATAATATCGTGCCATGCAATTATCACAACTTTCCATGCAATATGACAAAATGAATATTGCATTCATAAGTAGTATGCATATATAACAATAATATCATAAATATAAGTTCTTATGAGAAAACCACTCACTTTTGCCCAAGACCAGGACACCTCGAAAAGCGTAAATCACCTCAATATGCGTGCTCGACCTCGATTATCGTGCCAACTCTCAAAAGTTGCACCAATCACATCATCTCGATCACCTCAATCATAAAATGATATTTAATCACTAAATATCCTCAATATTCCATTTATTTCATTTTTCCTTCATTTTCTCTCATTTTTCCTTCTAAAAATCCCAATAAATACCGTCGAGACTTTTTTTCTCAAATCTAATTTCACAAAAATTTATCATAGGCTATGAACTTCAAGGAAAAAATACTGAACTTAGCCGGATGGTGCGTTTTCACAAAAAACGAGGCTCTTTGATGCTAAAATCGAGACATCGGGAATCCCAAATCCAAATCTTTTTGCATAAACCCCCGTAAAATAATTTTCCCGATTTTTTCATATTTTTACCAAGCCCCACGCACTCGCACGGGCTGACGCATGGGCTGCGTGTGCTGACCAGCGCGTGTGGCTCACGCGCCAGTCATCTTCTTCGGCGCTGGCTATGTCGGCGATTTGGGATTTCTCCATCACCTTGACCGCCTCTTCCAGTCGATCCTTATAGCATATCCCACGGCCTGAAAGGAGCTCGCGAAGGGCTCAGATTTACCGGCCAAAGGCTCGGCCAAATCGTCTGCCTCCAACTTCGGCGACCTCTCGAATCCTCTTCAAACCTCAACCAAAACGCCTCATTTTCTCCAGAAATCATCCTTAGGCTATGGGAAACAAAAGTCCTATGGTTTTGGCCTTCAATTTGTTCGATAACATGGCTGATTTGAAGCTTTAAACTTCCCACTTTCGGCCACCTATGAATGCCATTTATAGGCATTTTCGAGTGACCAAATGCCCGAGATCGGCCAATCCATTACCTTAGGAGCTAAACCCTACCTTAGATCGACCTCGAGGTAGCCCTTGCCGACCAAGAAATCGACTTGTAGGTGCTCGACCAACCGACCGAACTTTCGATCGATTTTTCTCAATTTTCGATCACCACGGTGGCTTTTGTCAGATTTTCCTTTACAAAAGTTGCTCCTCGACCATCGCTCATGCTAGCCCAGTGGCTTTCGGCTACCCTCATGGCCTAATCGGTTTCCCATTGTTGCCATCTTTGAGTTTTTTGCATTTTGGCCCCTCTAGTTTTAGCCTTTCTCAATTTAGCCCTTTTTACTTAACCCTTCAACTTTCCATTATTGCAATCAAGGCCCTCAAGTCCTAAAACATCATTTTAACCCTTGAAGATTCTGAAAAAACATCATTTTGACCTCCCTCTGGAAATTTTAAAAAATTGCACTTAGGCCCAAATCTTCATTTTAGCCCTAAACCTCTTCGTTTCTTCCTGAAACCACTGAAAGGTTGTTCCTTATGAAAAATCGAAGCCCCTTCAAGCTTCCGTTGACTTCCTAGAAGTCGTCTATAACAATTCGGTATTGCAACCTAATTGGTAGCTGCATTTTAGCTGTACCAAAAATTATTCCCGATCTCATTTCTTTCGATGCCATAAATCATACCTCGAAATACTCATCACGGCCATATCATTTTCCTTTGGCATTTCGACTCCAGGGCACTCCCTACAATCGATTCGATCAATTTTTTGGCTATTTAGATACCAATCTTCCCCAAAATTTCGTTTTTCTAATAAAACACTTATTTTCAAATAATCCAAATTTCTTGGGTATTACACCTCTGCTCGCTATCCTGGGAAACACAATTCCTAAGCAAGCCCACAATACAAACCATGCCTACCCAGGGGAGTATTTCAACTCCAGTTACGACCTATCTCGTCCCAACTATGCATTCCCAATCCCATCATCCACATTTTGGTGTCTCCAATTTTTTATATTTGGCCCTAATCAATACATCATACTGATCACAAACCCCACTCTAATACCACCTTGTGGTGCCCCGACCCCACTACCGGGTGCCACCATAACTCACATTACAACCCTGGCCTGCTACGAAGGACGGTTATGCCCATACCAATATAAAGCATTAAAATAATGTGGGCGCCCTGGGTGGGGTCCAGGCTTCGCCGCCTTCGACCGGTCGAGAACTCATGAGTAAAATGCGTAGGCAACGAAAACTCACCCGAGTCCCGTACTTGATTAGGCCCTTGGAGTATAATTCCAATTTCAAATAACAAATACCAACGTACACAATAAATTATCCCAACCACCAAACATACTTAAACATATCTCAGATTCTGGCCGTAGCCGACCGGTACAAGTTCCCTACATCTACTGGGTTTACTCATAGTGGGAACCTTAACTTGATTTCAATTTACTTCTAGTTAAACCATAACTGTAACGCCCCGCTTTTTCGAGCATTAAATAACTTAGGAATTTCGAGAATATTTTTTTTTTTCAATATAAAGCATACTAAACAAGAATCAATAAGTCAAGACAGGTAATCATCATAAATGCGGAAGCTAAAATCGAAACCTGATATGGTACAGAATTGTAATCCATTTTAAACATAAAATAAGAATTCGTACCATTACATCTTTAAATACTTAATTACATGGAGACTCATCATCAAGAGATAACAACTAAGTACCTTAATTGATACAATCTAAAGATACCTCAAAGATACATTAAACCATAACAATTATACATGATCATCAAAATAATAATATATCCTGACTCCTCAAGAGGAAGCAAATACAGGGACAACTCGTCAAATTTATCGGCCACGTCATCACGTGCCGTTACGTTTCAATCACCTCCTTGCCATATCTGCAAATCTTAACTTGAACGTGGAATGTTCCAGGGGTATAACCCATTAGAAGATGAAACTTCTAGTGAGGGTTTAAAAACATGATACGTGAATGCATAATGCAAATACATGAACAAACACTTGCCCTAGTGTAACTTCCTAGACCCAGCCCGGCACGAAACCCTAGGCAAAATCCCAAACCTCTACAGGATAAGCCTAACGTTGTTCCATCAATTGCTCTTAGGGAATTACAGCTACACTCTGAGAGTGACATCCCATCCCCATGCACAAATATCAGTATGACAATAATATCGTGCCATGCAAATATCATGACTTTCCATGCATATATAAGCAATCATATCTTTCACAAATATCATGCATAATAAACAATCATATCATATAGGATAGGAAAAACTCACTTTTGCCTAAAGATCAAGACATCTCGAAAAGCGCGCATCGCCTCGATATGCGTGCCCGACCTCAAATCTCATGCCAACTCTCAAAAGTTGTACCAATTAATTTTTCTCAATCACCTCAATCATAAAAAGAATATTTAATCACTAAATATCTCAATATTCCATTTTCTTCCTATTTCCTTCATTTTTCTTCATTTTTTCTTCTAAAAATCCGAATAAATACCATCGAGACTATTTTCTCAAATCTAATTTCACAAAAATTCATAATAGACTATCAACTTCAAAGGAAAAATACTGAACTTACCTGGATGTTGTATTTTCACGTAAAACGAGGCTCTTTGGTGCAAAAATCGAGACACCGAGAATCCCAAATCCAAATATTTTTACACGTGCCCGACCTCGAGGCTCTTTAGCAATTTTTTTTAGAATTTTTGGAGCCCGAACCCACCCTCACGCACCCTTAGAAGTTAGCTCACGCATGCCTACTCGCGGGGCCTAGCTAGCGCATGTGTCCCACTCGCCGGTTGTCTTCTTCCTCCAGCTCGCTGGACAGCATGCGATACCTCTGGTTTAATGACCATAACTTCTTCATCCGACCTCCGATTGACCATTCGTTTGAACCTATGGGTTCGTCTTTTCGCCCTCTACAAGATAATACCATAAAATCCCTCAAACCGAGCCATTTTCAGATTGCTCAAGCTCATTTTTTGGCGAAACTCATTTTTCCAACGAGGCTTTGGATCTCACTCATCTCTCAACAAAGATGGCTCAAATTGCACAAAAATGAAGCTTAGGATATGGTCAACAAAAGACCCTTATCCAATTCTCCTAATTTATTCACAAACTCTCGGATTTGAGAGTTTAAATTTCTTCTATATTTCGGTATCTCTAAATACCTCTATTTATAGGTGATTCCGGGCCACTAAATAAAGGATCTCGCTCCATTCAAGGCCTCTAATGTCCCCTCTTACCCGTAACAAGTCCAAAATCCACTGAAAGAACTCCAATATTTCCATTTCAGTGGCCAAACTTTCGACCACTTTCGACTGAAAGTTAGCTCAATTTTAACGCCATTTTGGCCATTTGTTGGCCAAGAAGCTTGTCTTGGCCTTGCCTAGAGGCCCCCCCAGCCACTGCCTTGGGTCTCCCATGGCTGATTTCGGCAATTAGAAGGTTAGTCGGCCATGGATGCTTTGGAGCTTTTCTTGAAATTACATTTTGACCCCTAAAATTTTGACTTTCTTCATTTGGCCTATTTTACAAAGCCCCTCAACTTTTCATAGTTGCCATTAAGACCCTCAAGTCTTAAAACATTCATTTGACCCCCAAAGATTTCAAGAAAATGTGGTTTCGGCCTCTCTATAGCAATTTTGAAAAACTACACTCAGGCCCGAATCTTTGTTTTGGCCCTAAACTCTCTCGTTTCTTCCTGAAACCTCTGAAGGGTTGTTTCTTATAAAAAACCGAAACCCCCTCAAGCTTTCATTGACTTCCTAGAAGTCGTCTATAACAATTCGGTATTGCAGCCTAATTGGCAGCTGCATTTTAGTTATACCAAAAACTGTTCTCGATCTCATTTCTTTCGATGCCATAAATCATGCCTCGAAATACACATCACGACTATATCATTTTCCTTTGGCATATCGGCTCCAAGGCACTCCCCGCAGTTGATTCGGTCAGTTTTTCGGGCTATTTAGATACCAATCTTCCTCGAAATTTTGTTTTTCTAATAAAATGCTTATTTTTAAATAATCCAAATTTCTTGGGTATTACAATTACCGTCACTCATAATTAACATACAGTAGATATATTACATTATTAACATTTAGGGTTAACCCACACTCTCATGGTTAACGGTCACTGCCAACTGGCTGCTCATCTATCAACACTGCCTTTCCCTTCTCGGACCCCGAGCCACCTGCTGGGTTAGTGGAAAAAATATAGGGGTGAGTCCCAAGGACTCAGTAAGGGTAATATGAGTTGCAGTAAATTAAAATGCATGACAATTATAGAATAATGTGAAGTGTATCATGCATGCAAGCCTGTCCATCTCACCCTAATCCGGATTTTGGTGGCCCCACTGATTTCATTTAAGACCCCATCTCGAGACTCACACGGTCCAAATCTACAGCCCCATGCCTAAACACTTCTCCCACAGTCTAATACAAGTCATGCTAAAATAAATTTACTCGCAAGTCATAATAAACCTTACCGCGCATTAACCACCTGCTTCGCGTCGATTTCATGTTCCAATTCCTATACAATTTATAAAATAAAATAATTTAATTAAATATGCAGTTAATTTTAATTATCGTCGTTACATTGCTAATTAATTTAGCTAAACATGTCATTAATTTATATTTAGCACTATTAAATAAATTTAAAAATATTTTATACCTCGCGTATATGCACAGGCAGAGTTTTGGCATGTTAAAAAAATTACAGTGTTACAGCAGTGAAATCACTACTATTTATAGGCGAGATAAGGAGGAGAAATCGGTTGAGATGGTGAAGATTTTGGGTTGCAAAGAGCCCCCAGACGCTGCCACGTGGCAGCAAGGGAGAGGGCAAGAGTGGTGCATGGCCACATGGCTGTGCACAGCAAGGCCGCGAGTGCGCCCGCGTGCATAGGCGCCGCCTGACGCCTCAAAACGGCGTCGTTTGGCGCCCCAAGTGGGTGGAAAAAAATTCCACACTTTTTCTCCTGCACACTCACCCTCCCACTCAATCCCAGGTCGCCTAACTGGACCATTGCGCGATAACTTCAGCCCCATAACTTTCAAAAATTAATACATATACCCAACACCTCATTTCTCCTTATTTCACCTACACCCTAAAATTTTCAAAAACTCACCATAAATCTATTGATTAATTATTTTTCAAAGTCTAGGGTGTTACAATTATCAAATATGGGCAGTGCGTATGGAAGCCTATCTTGAAGACTTGGACGTTTGGGATGCTGCGGAAGATGCAGATTTTCATGTTCTAGCTCTACCAAATGTCCCCACAATGGCTCAACTCAGAAACCACAAAGATAAAAAAAACAAAGAAGACAAAGGCAAAGGCCATTCTTTTTGTTGTAGTTTCACCCTCAATTTTCACCAGAATTATGACTCTGGAATCAACAAATGCCATTTGGAATTACCTTCGTGATGAATATGAAGGTAATCAAAGGATTAAAGGTATGAAAATGTTGAATCTTATCAGAGAATTTGAAGTACTTAAGATGAAGGAGTCAGAAACTATCAAAGAATATTTTGACCAGCTTCTTAAAATTGCAAATCAAGTAAGATTACTTGACACCGAACTTTCTGATTCTAGAATTGTTCAAATGCTTCTTGTAACTGTACCTAAGAGATTTGAAGCCTCAATTTCTGCTTTAAAAAATACTAAGGATCTGTCGAGTATTACTTTGGCAGAAGTAATTCATGCTTTGTAGGCCACTGAACAAAGAAGGCTCATAAGACAAGAAGGTACAGTTGAAGGAGCTTTGCAGTCAAAGCACCAATCTGGTGGCAAGGGAAAGAAAAAGAAAAGTAAGAAAGACATAGTTACAAGTGGAGATGCTACTTCTAATAACAATAACAGTAATAGCAAAAAGGAAAGATATCCATCTTGTAAACATTGTGGTGGAAAATCTCATCCTTATTTCAAATGCTGGAGAAGGCCTAATGTAAAATGCAATAGGTGCAACCAAATGGGGTATGAAGCAGTAATATGTAAAGTAAAAATTCAACAAGAAGCTGTTGAAGCAAAAAAATGCTAATAAAGAGGAGGAAGATTAACTCTTTGCTGCAACCTGTTTTTCCAGCAGCAATTCATATGAATCCTGGTTAATTGATAGTGGCTGCACCAACCATATGACCTATGATAGAGAGTTGTTCAAGGAATTGAAGAGCACTGAAGTTAAATGGGTCAAAATTGGAAATGGTAAACACATTCCAGTAAAAGGAAAAGGCACTGTAGTTATAACAAGCTACTTAGGTACAAAAACTCTTACTGATGTTCTATATGTACCTGATATTAATCAAAACTTACTTAGTGTTGGATAGTTACTTGAGAAAGGATTCAAGGTTATTTTTGAAGATAAATGCTGCATAATCAAGGATCCAACAAGCCAAGAAATGTTCAAGGTCAAAATGAGGAGCAAGAGTTTTTCATTTGATTCAATGAAGGAGGAGTAAGCTGCATTCTCAGTTATAGCAAGTTCAACTGATCTTTGGCACAGAAGGTTAGGTAATTTCCATCATTCGAGAATGAACTACATGCATGCTAAGAAATCAACTTGTTCGTGGAGGTCCTACCTTAACAGCAAAATTAACTGACCGTGAAGTATGTCAATTTGGGAAGCAGACAAGGCAACCATTCCCTGAAGGTGTCTGGAAGGCCACACAAAAGCTCCAGCTAGTTCACACTGATCTTGCTGGACCACAAAGAACTCCATCACTAAAAGGAGGTCTCTGTTATATCATTTTTATAGATGATTTAACCAGAATGTGCTGGATTTATTTTCTTAGATACCAATAAGAGGTTGCAAAGGTGTTCTAGAAATTCAAAGCTCATGTTGAAAACCAAAACAGTTGCAATATTAAAGGTCTAAGGTCTGATAATGGGAAGGAATATGTCTCAGATCAGTTTCAACAATTTTGTGCAAAGGCTGAAATAGAACATCAGCTCACTACTCCCTACACTCCTCAGCAAAATAAAGTGAGTGAAAGGAAAAATAGATCAATCATGGAGATGGCTCGATGTATGCTGCATCAAAAAGGCTTACCAAAGAAATTTTGGGCTGAAGTTGCAAATATAATTGTGTTCATTCAAAATAGGCTGCCTATAAGAGTTGTGCAAAATCAAACACCGTTTGAAGCTTGGTTTGGTTTCAAACCTCCTTTGGATTTTTTTAAGATATTTGATTGTTTATGCTACTCACATGTTGTAACGACCCTAAAGTGAGCCTAGATGTTTTAATACTTAACGTTAATTTAATGACATTTTAAATGTGGGTCTAAGTATTTTAATACTTGATGGTAAATCTACATGATGGCATAGCAATAATTTTAGATTTGTATAATTTTATTTTGTGGTTCATGTAATCGTGAAAATAAGTATATGGGTATAATTGTTAAGAAATTGAGAAATAATGTAATGGGCTCAGTTAATGAGCCTATGGGTTTATCAAGTGGGCTATATAATTGTTAGGTTTGGCTTGGGCCCAATGATAAAAAAAAAAATTAAATATTTTTATGTAGATAGAAAAAAGAAAATTAAAATAAAAATGTGTCAAATACTAAAAATGCCCTAAAAAGCTTGTCTGTTATCAGAAAAAGCAGGGGCAATTGAGTGATTTGAAAACTGGCATGCAGACTTGCCGCAACCCACCCTTTTCTTCCACACTGTGTATGTTTCCACTTCAGTGCATTTGCATATTCCCCCTTTTGCCTCCCCACTGTTCCATTGCTCATTCTTCCTCATTTCCCGTGTTCTTCTTATACTTCATCTTCTCCTTCTTGTGGTACCCTCTACATATCTTTCTCTGCCGTTGAAGCCCAGTGAGGAGAAGGCTCCATCAACCTTAGGCAAGTTCTTTTTGCCTTCTCATTCGCATTCTATTATTTCTGTATATTTTATCTTTTCTTGAACGATTGTCCATTGCCTGGATGACTATAAATGTACACACACACACACACACATATATATATATCCATATCCCTACCTCTGTGAGTAAGTTCTTCTTTTTCCTCTTGCTATAACATCATTTACTTCTTATTTTCTGTGAATGGCTACCCTTGTTTCAATAAATAGACGTATAGATATATGCCCCCATGCGAATCACCACTTATATATATATATATATAAATACACGCTTACAGCCATGCCCCTGTTCTAGTCGAGCAAACCCACTTATATATACATATATATATATATATTGTATACATGACCAGAGAGGTCGTTGCTTGGAGGCTCTAATCGCTGCCATCTTTGAGGAAGCCTCCCCTGTTTCGATCAAATTGTTCATCACTGTGTGATCCTAATGGCCTTTATATATATATATATATATATTCATATATACATGTTGCGGGCAGCCTTGTTCGAGTTTCGCATATATATAAACTCACCCCATCTGTGTGATTCTCGTTCCATTCAAATAACCCATATATATATATATAAATATGCACCTGCCATTTAATCACCCACTTACACGGATATATATATATATATATGCATGCCAAGCTATTTGAATGCCATGTTCCAGTCAACCACCCACTTATACTTATAATTTAGCACTCTGTTTCGAATGCCCTGTTTCTGTCCCAGCCAACCCATCATTTATATACTCATACATATGTTCATATATGCACGGCAATGTAGTCTCTCTCTCTCTCTCCCTCACTGTTTCATTTAAATCCCTCCCCTGCCATTTTAGATCACTCACTTATATGTATACATATGCGTGCACCATTAGAACACTCATTGTAAACGTAGGGCACTTAAATAATATATATATGTTTAATACTCTCTGTAAGTTTAAAAGCAAGCGTAAGGCACTTAAATAATATATATATATATATATATGTTTAATACTCTCTATAAGTTTAAAAGCAAACATAAGGCACTTAAAATATATATATATATATATGTTTAATACTCTCTGTAAGTTTAAAAGCACCCAAATAATATATATATATATATGTATACACATGTTTAACACCCACGCAACCATTTTATATTGCCACGAGCATAATTTAATTATCTATTAAATGATTTTTGAATATGCCCAAATTTATGAGATTCATATCAAAATTTTCCTTGCATTTTTTTTAAATAGTCATTAGAGTATAGCCAGTAAATTAAATGCCACTATGTGTAAAGATTAATAAAGCTAATGTGCTTGATGTGGTTCTTTTAGTTGCATGGAACTCTAATCATAAATTTGAGACTTTTTGTGGAGGTGTACTTGTCATCAATACGTGGTATTAAACCATGTGGATACTTATTTATGCATTTGAGAGCATGACATCAAGGTTGGTAACCTTGTGTGATTTCATAAATGGCATGTCAAAATATGATATATATATATATACTATTGTTATTAAATTTTGCGCACCTATTATTTTGCGCGGAATGAAAGGTCCCCTAGAGCACCTATCGCGGGACGGGGTGGCCATAGCCCGGTAGGTTGGCTCCATATTAAATGTGAGTTTTTATTCTCTTGATACACTTTGGCATATATTGTTTGATGGCTTGCAAGCCCATGAGATTTGATTTTGATACTTAATTTTATATGCACATTTGCATAGTAATATATGGTGACATGATGCATTTAAATTGAAATTGATAAAGTCATAAATTACAAATCTTGTATAAAACTTTCGAGTTCTTAATTACTCTTTTTGGTGTCACTATATTCTTGATTCCTGTTCGCTATTCATTGCTTCTCGAACTTGCTGAGTCTTGTGGCTCACTTGATCTTCCTTGCCATTCTAGGTAAAGGGAAGGCTGATTTCGGGGGCGAGTCCAATGGGACTAAGGCCCAGGGATAGTGGTGTATGAAAAAGCGTCCTAACTTGAAGATCTTCTTTAGCATTTTGGTAAGTCTTGAGATGAAATGATTGTTATTTTGTTAGTTAACATTAGAGCCTCTTAATTATTTTGTATGGCTTTCGAGCCCCAAACTCATGAGATTTTGGAACTGTAACTGAATCTTAATTTAATTTTCGCTGCTAGTAATGAATTGAGTTGTTTGTTTTATTATGGTTTGTTCTATATCATCTCTGTGATGACCTCCTTTCGAATATCCTATGTTAGCTATAATATTCGAGAGTGGACCCTCACACATGTACCTCAGGTTAAGCATGATAAACTTGACAAAAGAGTAGAATCTGGAATATTTATTGGCTACAGCACCATCTCTAAAGCTTACAGGATTTTTCAACCTTAGACAGAGAAAATCCTAATAAGTAGAGATATGTACTTCATGGAGGACGAAAAATGGAGTTGGAATGACTCAAAGAAAAATCAAAATCCTCTGTTGGTACTTGACGACACAATAAATGATCCACCTGTTAGAGGCACCAGATTACTCTCTGACATCTATCAAAGAAGCAATGTAGCAATGTGTGAACCTGTAAGCTTTAAGGAAGTTATGATGGACCAAAAATGGATGGCTGCAATGCAAGAAAAGCTGCTCGTGATTGAAAAAAATCAGACCTGGAAACTGGTTCGAAAACCTCATGATAGAAATGTCATAGGTGTCAAATGGGTATTCAAAACAAAATTCAATCTTGATGGTTCTGTAAACAAGCACAAAGCAAGGCTTGTGGTGAAATGTTATGCACAAATATTTGGGATTGACTATTCTCACACTTTTGCTCCTATTGCTAGACTTGATACAATCAGATTGCTACTTGCCATTGCAACACAAAAAGGATGGCAGGTGTTTCACATGGATGTCAAGTCAACTTTTCTCAATGGATTTTTGCAGAAAGAGATTTATGTTGATCAGTCAGAAGGTTTTGTAATCAAAAGCCAGGAAGACAAAGTTTACTTGCTAAAAAAGGCTCTCTACGGCTTAAAGCAAGCCCAAAGGGTCTAGTCCAGTAGAATTAATGATCATATGTTGAGTTTGGGTTTTCAAAAAATCCTATCAAAAGCTACACTCTAGGTTAAGCATTTTGGTGCAGAAATCCTAATTATTTCTTTATATGTTGATGATCTTCTGGTGACGGGAAATAATGCAGCACTTATTGATAAATTTAAGCAAGAAATGTTGAATGATTTTGAAATGACAGATCTTGGTCTTATGACCTATTTCTTGGGAATGGAGATCACTCAAAGGAAGCATGAAATTTTTATTTGTAAAAGAAGTATGCAAAGGAGATCCTCAAGAAATTCCACATTGATGAATGTAAAGCAATGAACACTCATATGAATCAAAAAGAGAAGTTCAACAAGGAGGATGGAGATGATAAAGTTAATGAAGCTCATTTCAAAGGATTAATAGGGTGTTTAATGTACCTTTCAGTAACAAGGCCTAACATCCTATTTGTAGTAAGTATTCTGTCAAGATTCATGCATTGTGCAAGTGAATTGCACTTGAAGGCAACAAAAAGAGTTGTAAGATACATCAAAGGAACTGTCAATTATGGAGTGAAGTATTACAAAGAACAAAGTTTCAGATTATTCGGTTATTCTAACAATGATTGGGCAGGTTCTTTGGATGATATGAAGAGTACTTTAGGGTACTATTTTAATATAGGTTTAGTTGTTTTCTCTTAGTGTTCCAAGAAGCAGGAAATAGTAGCTCAATCAACAGCTGAAGCTGAGTTCATTGCAGTAACAACAGATGTCAATCAAGTTGTTTGGTTGAGGAATATCCTAGCAGATCTACATTTGGAACAAGACCAAGCCACAAAAATCTTGGTGGACAATCAAGCAGCAATTTCAATCTCACATAATCATGTGTTCCTTGGAAAGACAAAGCATTTCAATGTTAAATTGTTTTATTTGAAAGAAGTGAAGGAAAATGGAGATATAAGTTTGGTTTATTGCAAAACAGAGGACCAAGCTGCTGATATTTTTATTAAGTCTTTTTCACTTAGTAGGTTTGAGTTTCTGAGGAATAAACTTGGAGTTTGCAGCTTCCAAGGCAAGGAGGAGTGTTGAAACTAGCTGTTTTTTTACTGTTAGTGGGTTGTCAGTTCCTATTATTTTGCTAAGTTGTTATTAAGTAGTGGACTATGTTGTTAGTTGTGCAGACTAGAATTCTGGCCCATGATCCTCTATTCTAGCATCTTTCAAATGTATTTAAGCCTGAGTTATCTTCAATAAAAATTGATTTTCGAGTTGGTCATATTCCTTCTTTTATCATTTTTGTTTTCTGTAAAACAACATAGACTATGAAATCCTTGCACTTCCGAACAATCCCACCATGGCACAAATCAAAGCGTAGAAGGAGAAGAAGACAAAGAAATCAAAGACAAAGGCCTATTTGTTTGTTACAGTCTCATCTACCATCTTCACTCATATCATGTCTTTGAAGTCAGCAAAGGAGATATGGGATTATCTCAAGATCGAATACGAAGGAGATGAAAGGATCCGAGGGATGCAAGTGCTAAACCTGGTATGTGACTTTGAGTTGCTGAAGATGAAAAAGACTAAATCCATCAAAGAGTATTCTGATAGGTTGCTTAACATTGCAAGTTGAGTCAGATTACTCGGCTCAATCAAGGATTGTTGAAAAAATCCTTGTAATTAATGATGCTTGAAAAATTTGAGGAAATAATTACATCCTTAGAAAACACTAAGGATATGTCAAAGGTCACTCTGGCAAAGCTGTTGAATGCATTACTAGCACAGGAGCAAAGAAGAGCCATGAGGCAGGAATATGATGTTGAGGGAGCCTTATCTGTCAAGCATCAAGAGAATGTAAGAAATAACAAGAAAAATAAGGGCAAAAGGCATCAAGGCTCAAATGGAGAATTCACAGCCAGCAATAACAGGAGTAAAACTAGAAACAAAAAGAGATCTCATCCACTATGCTGGCATTGTGGTGGAAAATCTCATCCACATTTTAAATGTTGGAGAAGACTAGACGCCAAGTGCACCATGCAACCAGATGGGGCATGAAGCTGTTATCTGCAAAAACAAAAACCAACAACACGATGAAGAGGCACAAATTACTAATCAAGAGGAGGAGGATCAATTGCTCGTGGCTACATCTTTCTCTAGCATCGTATCAAGTGAGAGTTGGCTTATTGACAGTGGTTGTACTAACCACATGACACATGACAAGGATCTATTCAGAGAACTAATTAAGGAGCACAAACACGTCGAAGGTTCGAGTTGGAAATGGCGAGTACATAACTGTGGAAGGAAAGGAAAGGAAACAGTTGCAATTTCAAGCTTTTCAAGTATAAAGTTCATTTCTGATGTGTTGTATGTCCCTGGAATTGATCAAAATTTGTTTTCGTGGATCATAGATTACAATTGTTTATATATAGTTGTAGAAATAAAATTTGAAAACAAAAATGCCTTTATGCTACCTCATTTAACTGGGAAAAAATATATATAAATTAATATCTCGACAAATCTTCTTCAATCACGTAATTGAAGATTTCATTTTTCTTTTGTAGTTTGTCTTATGTGTTGTTTCCAACTAGGGTTTCTGTTCGGTCCCCATAGCCATAGGGGTCCGAGACATAGGGCGAAAATGGTGGGCCTTAACATGCTTGGTCCTGTAGATGCCCACTGATTTACTACAAAGGCAAGGATATCATTGTTAGTATATAAGATTAAGGGTAATTTATACTAACCCATTCTTAATTATAATTAGTGTTTTCATATTTTGAAAATTATACTAATTTGTCGTTAGTTATAAAATTGCTAAGAAATTTACATAATTTTATAAAACTTCAAAGGTAAATATCCCATGTAATGTAAATATAATAGTAGGGGGTAATTTTGAATAGTAAGGTGGGCCAGTGTAATTTTTTGAAAAATTGAGACTTTATATTAATGTCAAAATTTTCATGCTAACATTACTTGTGACCGGGAAGTACAATGATTTATTTGATCATTTTTAAAATACAATGACAAACTCTATCTCGAATTTAAAAAGTATAGTTACTTATTTTATCGAAACTATAATGACCAAATTGGACCCTAAATCAAAATACAGTGGCTTATTTGGCATAAAAAAAAAACAAATTTGGAAATCAAATGATTCTTAATAAGATTTGGATGGTAACTGTAAATATGCTCAAACTATAATTAGAATAGGGGTAAATAAACCATACATCTTTTAAATTTTGGTCATTTGACTAAGATACCCTTTAAATTTAAAATTTGCCAGCTAGTCTCTAAAATTTTCATGATTAATTTAAAAAAAATTAAAAATGGATCCAGACAGTGATTTTTAAAGTTAAAACGATATGAATTTACCCTTAAAATAATTTGGATATGGAAGAGAGAGATTTTGGGCTGGCGTTGGATGGAGAGTGGGGCTGGAATAATATTTTAGGCCCAAATAGGTGAGAGGTGAGGAATTTGGGGCCATGGCTTATTGGGGCCGGCCCAACTTGCTATTATATTCATATATATATATATACTTAATAATAATAAACTACTAGAAAGCTGCAAAGATGCATGAATGATTGATGACGGAAAGTGTTTGAATAGGATGGGAATATTATCATCTCAATGGCATACATCTTATATGTCTGTAAGAATATTATTTTTCTACGCATGAACAATTTTTTTTTTTTTTACTAATTAAAAGATAAAAATTTGAGTGAGTAAGAATGCAGTACACTATTTTTGAAATATTCAAAAAAAATATAGTTAAATTTGTAGATGATATCTCTCTGCCAAATTTGCAATTTTTCTTTGTCCATGGCCCATCTCTTTTATTGTCCATTGCAAATTGTCAACTATGAGATGTCTTGAAGTGCTTGTTCGTTAGTGTACTTTGAAACATAGACTCGTGGGTTTGAAGCTTTCAGACGTTTAGTTTTCCACCACGTGGAAGAAGAGGGAGCCAATGATTTCTCGCCCTTGTCTAATAGTTTTACGGATCAAGTAGTTTAGCAGCCTATTTAACCCAATAACCTCTTTCTACACTTGAGAGGATTCCATTTTAACCCAACATGGATAGAATGGATAGAATAGTTAGACCAATTGGACATTTTCAAAGGCTAGAAGGGTTGAAATAATCCGTGCAGCCATAGTTTAATTAGGATGACTAAATAAGCCCCAAATTAACAAGCAATCTTTGTGAAATTGTTTCTCTTCAACATACGTAGCTTATTAATTCCACTCATCAGAAGCAGCTACAAATTCCAAACCCTTTTTAGAAGAGAATAAATCCATGGATTTGCATAGCAAGATCCTGCTACTAACATTGGCTTTGGCTGCAGCAACACTAGCTCCATCTCCGGTAGCTTCTCAGACGAAGCCCGGCTGCTCCGGCAGCTGTGGCAACGTCAGCATCCCCTTCCCATTTGGCACCACCCCTGAATGCTACCTTGATGATTCTTTCCTCATCAACTGCAGCAACTCTAAGCCATTCTTGAGAAAAGGCAACGTGCAAGTGCTCAACATATCACTCGATGGCCTAATACGTGTCTCAGCCAATGTTGCTCGCGACTGCTACAACAAGTCTGGCTTGCGAGTCAACAATGACACCACCACAAGCCTCACCCTGTCCAAGTTCTTCATCTCCAGCACGCGAAACAAGTTCACGGCTGTTGGCTGCGACACGGTTGCAGTGGTGCTAGGAACGAAAAGCCTGAATTACACGACAGGCTGCCTGTCCATCTGTGGTGGCCTTGACAGAGTGGCCAATGGATCATGCAATGGCATTGGATGCTGCCAGGTTCCCATTCCACTGGGAGCAAATGACTTCTCAGCAGGCGTAACAAGCTTGTACAACCATTCCAAGGTGTTGGATTTCAGCCCTTGTGGCTATGCTTTTGTAGTCGAGGAAGAGGCTTTCAGCTTCTCGATTGCAGATCTTAAGGATTTACAAGGCAACAGAACCGTCCCTGTCGTGCTAGACTGGGCAGTGGGGAATGAAACTTGTGAAGAAGCTCAGAAGAACTCTTCCAGCTATGCTTGTAAAGCCTTGCATAGCCAATGCCACAATTCAAGCAATGGACCTGGCTATCTTTGCAACTGCACTTCAGGCTATCAAGGGAATCCTTACCTTCTTGATGGCTGCGAAGGTACTAATATATGGTTTCAGCCATTGTTTGCTGATCTTCTTTCTGATTACACTGCTCTTCTTTCCTACTTACCAATTAATCTGTTTCTTTTGAAAAAGATATCAATGAATGCGAAGTCTTGAACCCCTGCAATGGAACATGCAAAAATTTGCCAGGGAGATTTGAATGTTCTTGCCCAAAGGGATACGAAGGTGATGGAATGAGAAATGGAACAGGTTGCCAGCTCAAGGGTCAGCACAGGGGATCTACCTTGCTTGCTACCGGTTTGGGTTAGTATCCTTGTTCCATCAATACGGTTCGACAACTAAGATGATTTTGGTTAACAAGACATTTATATGCAGGTTTGAGCATGGGACTTCTGGTTTTGTTTCTGGGAAGTACTTGGATTTATTGGATGCTGAGGAGAAGAAGGTTCTTGAAGCTCCGAGAGAAGTTCTTCCAGCAAAATGGCGGCTTCGTGTTACAGCAGCAACTCTCCAAACATGAAAGGTCGGTTGAAACAGCCCGAATCTTTACTGAAGAAGATCTCAAGAAGGCTACCAACAACTATGATGAAAGTGGAGTCATTGGTCAAGGAGGGTTTGGAACAGTTTATAGAGGAGTTTTGCCGGATAAAAGAGTGGTTGCCATCAAGAAATCAAGAGTAAGTGATCAGAACCAGATTGAACAGTTCGTTAATGAGGTCATTGTCCTTGCACAAATCAACCATAGGAATGTGGTAAAGCTTTTAGGCTGCTGCTTAGAAACAGAAGTCCCCTTGCTGGTTTATGAATTCATCACGAATGGAACACTCTCGGATCATATTCACCAAGAAAACCGTTCATTGTTGCTTACATGGGAAATGCGCCTAAAGATAGCAGCCGAAACTGCAGGAGCTCTTGCGTACTTGCACTCTGCTACTTCTACGCCAATAATTCATAGGGACATTAAAAGTACGAATATCCTTCTAGATGACAATTACACTGCAAAAGTTGCCGATTTTGGAGCTTCAAGACTGGTCCCACTGGATCACACTCAACTGGCCACATTGGTACAGGGGACATTTGGATACTTAGACCCAGAGTATTTCCATTCAAGCCAGTTGACAGAGAAGAGTGACGTTTACAGCTTTGGCGTCGTCCTTGCAGAGCTGATAACCGGGAAGAAGGCACTTTCTTTTGACAGACCCGAGAAGGACAGAAACCTCGCAATGTATTTCATTTCTGCGATGAAAGAGGATCGTCTTCATGACATTCTTGACCACAAAATGGTGAACGAGAAGCACTTGGGACAGATTAAGGAATTGTCCAAGTTAGCAAAGAGGTGCCTGAGAGTAAAAGCAGAAGAAAGGCCAACTATGAAAGAAGTAGCTATGGAGATAGACAGTCTGAGGATGATGAAACATCATCCGTGGGAAGATGTAGATTTGTACCCGGAAGAGTCCGAGCAGCTCCTTAAACAAAGCATACCTTCAGATAGCCACTGTGGTGCTTCGGGCAGCAACTTTAGTGTTAGCACCTATGCTGGTTACGACAGCACGAGGGATCAAATGGTGGTGCCACTAGATGATGGAAGATAGTCATGCTGTGTAAGTTTTGAAGAGACAATTATTTTGACATTCCATTTATTTCATTTTGTGAAAATATATTACTGTAATTTATTGATTGAATACAGCTTCAGTTACTACTGCAAGTTTGAGGTTTATTTATCAAACATTCAGACTACCATAATTTTTTTTCAGAATTACCAATAAAAGCAGGCTAATTAAGGCCAAAGGAAAGATAAAGCTGCACGAGCATATTTCTTGCATTATTACTCGGTGATTAAGCTAAGACACAGGCTTGAGTTCTAAAGCATAAAAAATGATCAGGTTTCAGCCAAGGAACAGTTGGAAAATGAATGCTGTCAATAAACTTCACTAGCAACTGATTTATAAGCCTGAATGCTGTCAAGTGATGTTCCAAATCCGAAGACCATATTTTTCTCTTATCTTTATCATTATAGCTCGAGGGATTCTCTGAATATTTCAAATAACAATGAATTTGATAAGAACCGATGCAAACTCATATTTCATTCAGGGAACAACACTGGTGCAGAACTCCAATTAGAACTACTGTTAAGAACAAAGATGTCCCGTTCTTTGTTAGTTTTCCCTTCTATATCGGAAACTGGGAACTCATTCAAAGGGCAGGCCTATTAGTTAGTAATTTGGGTCATTGCTTCAACTTATATAATTGATGTTAACCACGCAACATTTGGGGCTGGTGTTGCACTGAAACCGGGCATGTCAACTGTGATACAATACGATAGAAACAAGGAACTTGAAATGCCAGCCTTGGTGAGATTGTGTCTTGCTGGCCTGGGAACAGCACAAACCAAGTTGGGGTCACTTAATGTACTGGTTGGGGAGATCAGAAAATTGGTGTCTTGAGCTAGCTGCCTTATTTTACAGATAATAACATATTTTAGCACTGACAACTCTGAGGATAAAACTCATCATTATTATTTTTTCTAAGTGTGCAATCCAGTCCCAGCAGAATACAAAAATCAGCTGATATTGATGGTTTTAGTATCATAATTACCCAGATCTTAATTCTTAGGGGTTTGGCTGTTAATGGTTGCCTAACATAGTTCTATATCACCCAATATATTGGGCTCTCAAAGGCAGTACTACTAAGAAACATTGTTGTACTAGTGTTGGAAATACTACAGAAAATAAGTAACAGAGGTAATGGACTGCAAAAACTGATAGTTCATTCATTAACTTATGAATGTATTTATACAGAAAAAAATGTAACAAACTCAATAAGAGATCCCTAAAATAAACAAGCAACTGAAATTCATAATCAAATTCAAAAACTCAGCAATTTTTTAGTTTCTGTTATTCCACCAAATCCTCAATAATTTCAACTGTTTGACTTCTTCAACTTCTGATCTTTAGCAGCAAATATAGCACTTTTCAACACTCCTCCTTGCTAATTTTGCTGCATACCCCTATTTTTTCTCTCAAAAATTCAAACCTTGCCTTGGACAAACCCTTTGTTAGAATGTCTGCAAGTCGAATACTTGTGTTGCAATATACCAACTTCACCTCACCATTTTTCTGCACTTCCCTGATAAAGTAGTACTTCACCTTGAAGTGTTTGGTTCTTCCATGGAACACTGGGTTGTTCGAAATTGCTATTGCAGCCTGATTATCCACAAATACTTCAGTTGCTTCTTCTTGTGCCAGCCTTAGATCAATCATGATCTTTCTTAACCATAGAGCTTGGTTAACTGCAGTAGCTGCTGCCACATACTCAGCTTCTGCAGTTGACTGAGCAACAACTTCCTGTTTTCTTGAACTCCAACAGAAACACCCTGAACCCAAGCTAAATAGGTAACCTGAGGTGCTCTTCATGTCTTCGCAAGCTCCAGCCCAATCACTATCTGCATATCCATGTAGGACTAACTCATCTTTTTTTTTTAAATTTAACTCCCAAGTCCAATGTCCCTTTTATATATCTTAGCACTCTTTTAACAGCTATAAGATGCACTTTCTTGGCACAGTGCATGAACCTTGAAAGTAAGCTGACAGAGTGCATTACATCGGGCCTTGTGGCTGTCACGTACATTAAGCAACCAATCAAGCTTCTATAAAAACCTTCATCAACCATTTCAGCTGCTTCTTCTGGACAAAATTTCTCATTTTGCGCTAGTGGAGTATCCATAGGCTTACATTCCTCCATTTTGAATTTTCTTAACACTTCCTTAGCATACTTCTTTTGACCAATAAAAATCTCACCTTTTGATTGTTGGATTTCCATTCCAAGGAAGAAAGCCATCTCACCAAGGTCTGTCATCTCAAATGCATCCATCATTTGCTTCTTAAACACCTTGACAATCTCTTCATTACTCCCTGTCACTAGCAAATCATCCACATATAGTGAGATACTAATAATTTCATATTTTTCTATTTTAACATATAAAGTATTCTCACTCAGGCTTCTGTTGAAGCCAATGCTTATCAAGTGCTCATCAATTCTGCCATACCAAGCTCTTGGGGCTTGTTTTAGCCCATATAGAGTCTTCTTAAGTAAATAAACCTTACTAGGATCAGTTGTAAATCCCTCAGGTTGTTCAACAAAAATTTCTTCATGCAGATAACCATTTAGGAAGGCGGATTTGACGTCAAGCTGATAAATTTTCCATTGTTGTGCTGCAATTGCCAGGAGTAGCCTTATTGTGTCCAACCTTGCCACTGGTGCAAAGGTTTCTGAAAAATCCACTCCAAACTGTTGTGCGTAGCCCTTTACCACTAGTCTAGCTTTGTGTTTGTTCACAGTCCCATCTGCCTTCAGCTTGGTCCTGTAAACCCACTTGACTCCTATTGTTTTTTTGTGTAAAGACCTGTCCACAAGCTCCCAAGTCTGATTCTTATGAATCATTCTCATTTCCTCCTGCATTGCATTGATCCATTTAGGATCCTTTGCTGCTTCTTCATAACCAGCAGGTTCCAGAACTGCTACACTACATTTTTGATAAATTTCAGCAAGGGACATTGTCCCTCTTATGGGTAGTTCATCATCGTTGTCTTCATCAAGCTCAACTACTTCCTTTTTTTCTGTTGTCTGACTTTTTGGTTCAGCCTTTTCCCAATTCCATTCTACATCTTCATCAAATGTCACATCCCTACTAATGATGAATTTTCCAGTTAGTGGTTGGAAAATTCTGTATCCTTTTGTGATTGTGCTGTACCCCACCAGAACTCCATATTCTGCCTTTTCATCTAGCTTTCCTCTCTTTACATCTGGAATGTGAGTGAAGCACAAACAGCCAAAAATTTTTAAATTTGACACATAGGGTTTAGTATCATACCATGCTTCAAAAGGTGTTTTTCCCTTTAAGGCTTTTGTTGTAAGCCTGTTCAGCAAAAATACAACAGTATTAACTGCTTCTGCCCAAAAAAATTTTGGCATATGCTTCTCAAATAGCAAGCATCTAGCCATCTCCATTATGGTTCTGTTTTTTCTTTCACTCACACCATTCTGCTGAGGTGTATTTGTAGCAGAAAATTGATGCTCAATCCCTGCATCTTCACAAAATTTTGCAAACATATGGGCTGTGTATTCGGTCCCATTGTCAGACCTTATTACTTTGATTTTACAGCTACTCTGATTTTCAATCCAAGCTTTGAATTTCTAAAAAATTGCTGTAACTTCTGATTTGTGCTTCATGAAATACACCCAACATATCCTACTAAAATCATCAATGAAAAGGATGAAATACCTGCTCCCATTAAGAGACTCTGTCCTCATTGGTCCACACACATCAGTGTGGATTAACTGTAGTCTTTCAGTTGCTCTCCAGTCTTTGTTAATTGGGAATGGCTGTCTGGCTTGTTTTCCCAGCTGGCATGCTTCACACACTTTGATTTCTTCTCCAGTGAATGTCATTCCCTTCACAACTTCCTTTTTTTGCATAAATTCCAATGCAGAATTATGAAAATGTCCCAATCTTCGGTGCCATACATCAACCTTTGAGCAAGAGTATGCACACGATTCATTTTTTGCTAACTCCAGACTGAAACTCTTGCTTTTCATGTCAACTGAGAACAAAACTTCACCACTTGAGTCAATAATTTCACATGTTTTATTTTTAAAAAATACAAAATAACCCCTTTCAAGCAGTTGCCCAACACTCAGCAGATTTTGGTCTATTTCTGGTACAAAAAGTACATCAGTAATTACTTTTTTACCTGCAGAACCTGTTATAGCAATAGTTCCCTTTCCTTTTACCTCGATCAACTGACCATTGCCAATTCTGACTTTGGATTCGGCAGACCTATCAAGGTCTTGAAAGATGGAGTCATCGTATGTCATGTGGTTGGTACATCCACTGTCTATTAACCAGGCCTCACTTGTGGAGTTATTTCCTGCAAAACAAGTTGCAACAAATAATTGTTCTTCATTAGGTTGTTGCATAGTCTGTGCCTGGGTTTGCTGTTTGTTCCTGTAGAATTTAGCAATATGCCCATTTTTTTTGCATGATCTGCATTCTAGAATTTTCTAACATTTAGTTGGATGATGATTGGTTTTGCTGCAGTGTTGGCAAGGAGGAAATTTAGGAGGATTGCGTGTGCCCTTGCCAACATTGTCTTCTCCTCCTCTATTCCAAAGCTTCTTTCCCTTGCTTTCACTAGTGGCTGTGTACTTTGCCTGAAAAGCCCCTTCTACTCCCTCCTCTTGTCTATAAGCTCTTCTCTGCTCCTTAGCTTGCATCGCATTGATCAACTCTCCCAATGCAATAGTTGATAGGTCTCTTGACTCCTCAAGAGAGGAAATCTTAGCCTCAAACCTTTCAAAAAGTGTTACCAGTATCTTTTCAACAACTCTACTATCAGGAAGTGCTTCACCAAGCATCCTGATCTTGTTGACAATGGCCATCAGTTTGTCAACATATTCCTTGAAGCTCTCAACTTCCTTCATTTTTTTCATCTCAAATTCTCTCCTGAGATTCAGAATTTGCATCCGCTTTGTCCTCTGATTACCCTAGTACTCCTCCTTGAGAAGATTCCATGCTTGTTTTGCTGTTTCACAAGTCATGATCTTTGTAAAAATCATTTTTGATACGGCTGAGTGAATACAGGTCTTGGCCTTATACCTTTTTCTTGTTGCTATCCTATTTTCTGTGATTTGGGCAATGGTTGGATCCTCAGGTAATGTTGGTATTTCAGTTGTTACCACATCCCATAAATCACTTGCCTGCAAGTATGACTCCATCTTCACTGCCCAAATCTGATAATTTTCACCTGTAAACATTGGTGTTGCTGACATAAAATTGTTTCCTACCATAGCTGTAATCTGGCTTGAAGGCTAGGTGTTTGGTTTTTTGTAAAAAAAGAAGGTTCCTCACTGGATTCACTCACTCTCAAACACAAACCCTTAAGATCAATAAGGCTCTGATACCAATTTGTTGGAAATACTATAGAAAATAAGTAACAGAGGTAATGGACTGCAAAAACTGATAGTTCGTTCATTAACTTATGAATGTATTTATATAGAAAAAAATGTAACAAACTCAATAGGAGATCCCTAAAATAAACAAGCAACTGAAATTCATAATCAAATTCAAAAACTCAGCAATTTTTTAGCTTCTGTTATTCCACCAAATCCTCAATAATTTCAACTGTTTGACTTCTTCAACTTCTGATCTTTAGCAGCAAATATAGCACTTTTCAACAACTAGCTGACCATCTTGCCGGGGCTTGGAGCTATATGGCTGTCATTACGAATGTCCAAAGGTGACAGACGTGGACATGCGATTTATCAACTAGCTGATGACCTTTTTACTCGTTATCATTCACCTCTGAGTTGTCGTCGGACATTGAGATAATCATTTTATAGAATTGACTTTGGATACATCAACGTTAGCCCAATGTAGCATTTCTTGTAACTTTGTGATTGTCTCCAAAAACAGATAAGAACATTTCAGGATCGTAATGCCGAAATGTTAAATATGTTTTTCTTTAACATAGACTAAATTCAACTCAGAAGAAGAAAATTCCCATTCTTCTTAAGGGAAATAAACAAGCTAGCGATGAAGGAATCCATGGATTTAAGTAGTAACAGGGCCATACCTGAGATTTAGGGGCGTTGAGACGAAGTGTAAAAATGGTCCCGAATCGTAAAGTACATTTAAATTTTATTTTTTTATAATAAAATATAAAAAAATAAATAAATATTTATACCATATCAAATAATAAAATTAAAATTTTTTTAAATTATCAATTAAAACCTACTCTCCTCCTTGCAGTTTTAGAGGTAAAAATATCAATTAAGTTTACATAAACAAGTATTAATCGAAATAAAGACATCAATAAAATATCTTCATGTATATAACCAAAATGAAGACATCAATAAAATTAAATTTTCTTTTATCAGATTCAGCCAACCTCAATAAAATAAAAATAGACATATAGGCAAGCTATCCAATAATCCAAATCTCGGAATGTATCATAAACGAAACGAAATGAAAGAGAAACTAATCGTTAATCAAAGTTGAAGCTAAGTAGATCTGACTTATGGATAGTGGAGTTAGAGCTTCTTTTGAGAAGCAGATCTGCTTCAAAGACTGAATCTGAGGCAGTGAGCGACAGAGAGTGAGCCACCATGATCGGCCACGAGAGTGAGTGAGCCACCATGGTCGGCCACGAGAGCGCGAGGGCGACCGCCGATCGAGCAGCAAGAGGTGAGAGCGAGAGGGCGAGCCCGGTAAGGGCGAAAGACGATGGAGCAGCGAGAGAAGAAAAAGGTAGTGAGAGGCGAGAGCAAGGGCAAGCCGGCTAAGGCGAAGTGCTAGGACGAGGGCGACGGAGGGAGTGGAGGAGCGAGAGAGGGCAGCGAAAGCGAGAGAGGGATAAGGGTAGGGGCGAACGTAAAGCTTTGCAGAGGGGAGGGGGTAGACTGTGTGCGACTGGGCTAGGCGGTTGCGACTTTACTAAAAAGAGGGGTTTCCAATTTATGGGCCCCCAAATAGCCAAATTTTCATAGGCCCTGAGTCAACCGCCTTATGAAAGGTCAGGCCCTGCGTAGTAAGTTCCTGCTACTCACAGTGGCTGCAGCAATAGCTCCATCTCTGGCAGCTTCTCAGGCAAAGCTTGGCTGCTTCAGCATATGTGGCAACTTCAACATCCCCTTCCCATTTGGCACCACCCCTGGTTGCTACCTTGATGATTTTTTCCTCATCACCTACAACAACTCAAAACCATTCTTGAGAAAAAGTACTTGTCAAGAGCTCAACATATCACTTGATGGCCTAATCCGTGTCCCGGTCTCTATTGCACGTGACTGCTACAAGAAGTCTGGCTCACAGGTTGATGATGACAATACCACAAGCCTCGTCCTCTTTAAATTTTTCATCTCCAATGCCCGAAACAAGTTCACAACTGTTGGTTGTGACACGCTTGCATTGGTGACGGGCAACAAAGTCCTGAATTACACTACAGGCTACTTGTCCATCTGTGGTGACCTTGAGAGAATGGCTATTGGCTGTGAAGCTCCAAAAGGCGTCGTTGCTCTTGGCTGATTAGAGGGTCACGTGTTGCAATCGCAGCTTGCCATCTGGCAGCTACTGGATGGCAACACGTGGCAACCATCAGCAGCTCCCTGATGGCGCCCGATTGCTCTCTCTTGCCCTATCTTATTCCCTGCTCGCCTACCACTTTTGTTGGAATAATCAATTGTGCTTGCACGATGTGATCTCATCCATCCATCTATGCTTTATGAGACTCAATCTCAGCCACTCTTCATCGCTTTTAACCTCGCCTTGAGATGTGAACCGACCAGACGAAAAATTACAAAAAAGGCGAGAAGAAAAGAAAGAGATATCGGGTTGTTATAGGGTTGAAGGCTCTCGTCTTTGGCTGGGGTTCTTCTCTAGTTTGCTCTCTATTTTCTCTTTCTGTAAATGATTGTATAGATTATATTTTAAGATTTGATAGGGTTACCTTTTATCTGTATTAAGTGATTATTTGGCGTTTTTGTTTTCTCGAACCATTGTTTGTATCAAGGGTTTAGTGAGGGTTTCATGTGGGTGTAATCTTGGATTCATCTCATAGTGCAATGAGCTCTTCTCTCTCGAGCTCAACGTGGACGTAGTCTCGTTTTGAGGTGAACCACGGTAAAAACTCTTGTGCCTGTTTTTCGTTTTCGTTTCCATTTTCAGTTCTATGAATGAATGTTTTGCTTCCTATTTTGTTCATCGAAAGTCTAAGATTGAAAGTTGTAAAACCCTAAGGGTGCATTCTCTTTACTTTTCAATTTTCAGTTTTGAGTTTTGAATTCATTTTCAGTTTTCTATTTTGGTAGTCTGTTTTTAGAAAATTAAAAACGTGTTCTCTTTGTCATTTTGAAAAATTATTTTTCAAAACAGGAAATTAGAAAACGCGTTCTCTTTGAAATTTTGAAAATATTTTTTTAATGATATTTTATTCAATAAATTTGAGTATTAAGTAAATTATAAATATTTAATGTTAATATATTATTAAAAATATATATACATTTTAAAGTTAATAAATTTTATAATATTTTTTCCCATTACAATAATAAAATATGAATAAATAAATAAATAAATATATTTTGAGTTTTGAGTTTTTTTTGGATGAAAACACTCAAAACAACTTTTTGTTATTTTGAGTTTTCTTCACAATTTTTTTTTGTTTTCAAAAATGAATTTTTAAAAACAGTAAAGAGAACGCGTTTTCATTATTTTAGAAAATTGAAAACTAAAAATGACTTGAAAACAGTAAAAAAAACGCAATCTAAGATTTTGTTATTAGTTCCCAACAGTGGCCAATGGATCATGCAATGGCAATGGATGTTGCCAGGTTGCCATTCCATCGGGAGCAAATGACTTTTCAGCAGGCGTAACAAGCTTGTACTACCATTCCAAGGTGTTGGATTTCAACCCTTGTGGCTATGCTTTTGTAGTCGAGGAAGAGGCTTTCAGCTTTTTGGTTCCAGATCTTAAGGATTTACATGGCATAAGAACCGTCCCTGTCGTGCTCGATTGGGCAGTGGGGAATGAAACTTGTGAAGAATCTTAGAAAAACACGTCAAACTATGCTTGTAAGGCCTTGTATAGCCAATGCAACAATTCAAGCAATGGACCTGGCTATCTTTTCAACTGCACTTCAGGCTATCAAGGGAATCCTTACCTTCTTGATGGCTGCGACGGTACTAATATATGGTTTCAACCATTGTATGCTGATCCCATTTTATCCACAGCTCCAAAATGGGTACTGAAATTAATAAACCAACATGACAAAACTTGGATCTTTTTTGTTTTTTTTTTTGGGGGGGGGGGGGGGGGGGGGGTAAATTCTACCGCATGTTGTGTGATTTGGGATATACTTTTACATACATTTTATGTGATTTACTCTTTGTGGTTTAAAAATATTTTATAAAATTTTTGTGGAAATGATGCAAGTGAAATGTTATATTGTCTACGTGGGGCAAACTTAGAGGGGGACCTCCCCTGCATGTCTATGTCAGAAAATACGCGGGCAATAGATCACTTCTGAACGATTCAAATGAATTTGAATGGGTAAATAGTATACTTAATCTCGTAACTTTATACTTTATAGTTAAAAAAAAAAAACTATAGGTCAAATATATCCAAGAATAGGCTGAAAGCGCATATAATTTGGAAATTATTATACATAGTCGATAAATTTATTTAATTCTTATAATATACTATGTTCTTGATGGGGCAAATTGGGGACAAAAGAAGCTCATCTGTTGGGAATGGTCTGTGATGATAGAACAAGATAAAAGGGAGAGCATAAGTAGTCTAAATCATGCATGGACGTCGTGGACCACTTTGCTTGTACGTTTTTTCATATATATATATATATATAATTTAAAAGGGATTTGGATTATTGTTTTTTGGCAGAGAAAAAGATGTGACTATTAAGGGCGAAATTTGAAGCATGTCGTTTAGGATATGTGCTAGCAGCTGGCTGGCTGGCTGGCAGGCAGTGCCCCGCCATCAATATTACTCTTAGGCTACCGTGCACGGCCCGATTATTATTTTTATTATTATATAGCTTCCATTTTTGTTTCTTCCATTAGTAATAGTTGTTAACGCGTTATTTGGGGTTTGTATTTATTTCTAAACTCAAATCAAAACCTCTAAGATGCTTAACTTGAATGGGACAAGAAAATTTTATGTCATGACAGTTAAATGCGACATTTCCATGACCAAACCATTCTTTTTTTGAAAAATGATTCTTAAATTGAATAAAGAATTGGGTTTTTTTATATTATATAATTTGTCGTGGCTTAACCCCCTAATCATCTAACTTAAAAAGTTAAAACAATTAAATAATATTATCTTTCTAGTTTATATGATCGTATTCTTGTTTGATGTAGAATAGATAGATACAATTAAAATGATGCAAAATTTCACTTTGCACCATATTTTCAAGCCGGCTTTAAGGCATGGGAGATCTAGAACTTATGTAGTTGATTTTGGGATGATTGTTCTTGCATAACTCCCGCTACTCGTATCTTCAATTTTGATAAATAAAGTACATTATAGGTGTAAAATTTTGTCTCATTGTATAGGATGAAGATCAAATTCACAATCTACCGATACGAATTCGATATATCACTTACTCAACCATTCAACCCAAGCCTGGGAGCCATGTAGCTGATCTTGCTTAATGGGATTAAGGCTTTTAATTGATGTAATGGAGTGGTAAATGAGATCATCACTCAAAACAGGTTAAAACTGATGGCTTGTCCATTAATTAACTAGTTCAGATGCTAGTAATAATGTCATAATAATAGAAATGTAGACAGAGAAAGAAATTATAAAAAAATAAAAATTACATAAAATAACCACTACTAAAATATAAAATTCGTTTTTAACTCTTTTTTTAAAGAGATGCGTTTTTGCCCTTTTCAAATAAATTAATTGCATATTATAACCACTTTATCAATTTTTATCCCACCATCAAATCTTTAAGTCGACCCCACTTTTTTTTTTTTTTTTCTTGTGTCAAATTTCATGTAATTCCAGTTGCAAGAAACTTTTTGAGTTCTAATGATAATTCACTAATAAGACTTTTACAAATATATATTATTGTGATCTAATGTGAACTCTTTATTTATGCTCATGATAATTGAATCCTTGTGTGCTTGAATTTCAACGTGGCAACCGAATGATTGTCAAGACCTACTACCACCCTCTCTACATTGCTTCCTAACATGTCAAAATTAACCACAGCACTCCCAATAGTTACGCAAATTAAGCTACTCAAAACTTTATGATTGATTGGCCCGATCAAGAATCCATGACGACGTCGGTTCTATTTGTTAGGTTTGTATAGCAATGGCAACAATATCCAAGAGGGGTGAATTAAGTTATTTAAAAGTTTGATTAAATTTTAAAAATCTTTTTGATGAAAAATGAAATTATAGTGCAAATGAGGATTAATGAACTGATTGAAATAATAAATGAAATAAAAAACATAAGCAAAAGAAGGGACACAACAATATACAGTGGTTTAGATTAAACCAATCCTAATCCACTACCTTAACTTCTCACTAAGAATTTTTCAATCAATCCACTAAAAACCTCCTATCTCTTCAGATAGGCCCTGTAGCAACAAGGTAGGAAATTACAACATCTTGCTTAGACAAACAAACCCTCTAGTAACAAACTAAGTATTTCAACCCCTTACTTCAATAAGCAAGTCATCTACCACAATAAGTTAGGAATCAACACCTTCGTACAAGCAATGTAGGCTTTCTAGCAAAACAAGCTAGAAAAAATATAAAGAGATACAAGATAAGAGAGGATCTAAGAGTTATCACTCTTAGTTACAAATTCTCTCAATAATACAATAAGGTTTGAAGATAAATTTACAAAAATAAGCACAAAGCCTTTTGGAGAGAAATAAAATCACCAATAAAGCACACAATAGAGTAAGCACTTGGAAGCTTATAATGTAATCTCTTGGGGTGTGTAGATTCATCCATTTGATCTCCATTTATAGTGCATCTCTGAGCCTATTCAAAAATATAGCTGTTGGAGACTTGAATAGAGGAGAATCTAGCTGTTAGAAATTGTTTGCGATATAAACTGTCGACATTTGATGAAACACTATCGACAGCATTGAAGAACTGTCGACATTTTTTATGCAGAAGCTGACGACATTTAGATACAGAGAGCAAGATTTGAAACTGTCGACATTTTAACATAAACTGTAGACAATTTGTCAAGATAAAAATTCATTGAAATTTGGATGCTATAAAATTAACTTTGCTTGATGATACAATTCACAACATATATACATAACAACTTATTTAGTCCACATTTTCTTTTATTTATATTTTACCTTCCATTTATTTTAATGCATAAATGTAAATAAAAAAGTACCCCCATTTAGATTCAATAAAAATATCTAAAAAATCAAAACAATAAGAAAGTAGAATTTTGGTTTTAATATAAATTCAGGATTTAGCAATTTCACCACTCCCAAAATACATACCTTCTATTTTTTAAAAAATTCATTAAAAATTATTTTAACAACAATGAATATTAGATATTAAAATATATACCGGGAGATAGTTTTTCAAAATAAAAACATTTTCATATATGTCTCTTTATAATTCATTAATCTTCCAGACTTAAAAAAAATTATAGATCATTCGGTTTTCATTTTCACATAGGTATTTGAAATTGATTTTTATTGAAAACCATAAACTTGACTCATTACTTGGGGATCAAAATCAACAAAATCAAATGTTGTTTTTCATTATCAAAACTAATCACAAGAATGTGAAACATCACTATCTACAAAATATTTAAGGTCTTATATTTTTAATGTAAAAAATATAAAAATAAATTTGTAAATATAATTTAAAATTTAAAATTATAATAATTATTTAATCTAAAAATCTATATAATAAAACAAGAAGGTTTTTGAAAATATCTCAAAAGAGAGACATTTCAATGGTTAAGATCAATTTCTGATATATTTAATGGTTGAGATTAAAAAAATTTCCTCCCACAAAGACACATACATATATACACATACAAACACACACCGGCGGGTGGGGGCGAAACGGTATGAGCGGCTGAAAAGGCATTCTGTTCACTCGAGTTTCTATAACTTCTGATCTACATTTGGTGTTGTAGAAAGAGCACTCTGTTCACTGGGGTTTCTATGACTTCTAATCTACATTTGGTGTTGTAGAAAGAGAAAACTAGAGAGAGAGGGAGAGAGAAGAAAACGAAGAAAAATAAGAAAAAGATGGGTGAGAAGTCTGAAGTTCTGGAAGCGGTGTTGAAGGAAACTGTGGATTTGTTTATGGATTTGAGATTTGATATTATTCACTTCTTGAATGTGAACTGTGTTTGGTTTATTTCATTTTGGTTTGATGGAATTGAGTTATGTGAATGCAGGAAAACATACCCATTGAAGAACTTTTTGGGCAGAACAAGCTTGAAGAGAACAAGGTAAAATTTCGAGAAATTCTATTTGTAACCATAAGTTTTGCTTTCCGCAACCCACTTTTAATATTCCTAAAATACCCTGAGATAAAATATCATATTTACCTTTCATTTAAATTGTTGACGATCAACCACTCACCATTATTCCTTAAATGCGTGCACTCACTTTTTCACTCACCATCGCCACAGCCATTTTACTCTATTATTCAAATAGTAGCAGTTATAGTAGATCAATATAAAACAGTAGAAAATTATTAATATTTTTAAAAATTAAAATAATTTCTTAATATTATCAAATAGCATGCATCTATATAATTTATATTTAAAAATAACATAATTTATAACATCGATCACTAGTTAAATCACATAATTTACATACACGACGGATGAATTAAAAAAATAAGATTAATTAAAAAATAAAAAAATACCCTTTAGAGGTGCCTTGAAGCCTCGAACCCTGGGGTTCGGGGCTTGGGGTGTAACATTCCAGTAATTCAAGAATAATTAATAACTATTAATTTAATCGAGAACAATTAATAATTATCAATTTAAATCATGAGTGATTAACAATTATTAATTATCGTAATTACGGTGATTATTGAATATTTATGTGTTAAAGAAAATATTAATTTATTCATGTTACGGGGATGGATAATTAATTGTTGTAAAATTTGGGGTATAAGAGTATTTATAAGTGAGGGGTGTTTGTGTCAATTTTCGAAAATGGTGGGGTTTAAATGTGAATTTTGGAAGTGGCAGGAGATCACCTTAAAATTAATTTGGTGAGATTACATGCTGAAGGCGGCTGCCAGCCCAACTTGTCGCGCGCTCGAGGGACCAGCCAAGCTACCTGGGTTCGAGTGAGGGCGAGTGCATGTGGGAGAATGAGAAAGGCTGAAATTTTTCCAACCCATGAACGCCCAAAACGGCATCGTTTCGGGGCCTGGAAGCGGTGGGCGCTAGTTGCCACGCGGCAGCCTCTAATGGTCTTCTCTTTTTGCCTTTTAAGGCCGAGATCAGCGAGTAAATGGCATGGTTTTAATAGTAAATGAAGGTAGGAAAATTGGAGAGAAGAAAGCATCACGCAAGGGCTGTTTTGAGGAAAAATTCAAGGTTAAATTGGGTTTAATACAAGTTTAAATAGTCAGGTAAGTGTAGAAACGTGTATTAATTAATCTGTGCGATTAAAATTTAATTTAGGGTGTAATTTTATTAATTTTTGGTTGAATTAAACTAATTTGCAACGTGTATTAATTTAACGATGTGTGGGCAGGAAAACACCGTAATCAGTTATTTTAAGGCAAGCTTTTCACTCCCTTCGTGATTCTCATTCAATTTATGAATTTTATACCCTCCCTCAACCCGATTTGGTTATAAAAATTAATTGTGAACGTTATAATTAATTATTATGCGAATTTTAATTAAATTAAATAGGAGACTTCCGTGGTTTAATTCAGTAAGTGCTTACGGGGTATTGTACCGCCCTTACTTCCTTGGGAATGATGCCGAACCTGGTTTGGGTTAGGTTCTTAGGGAGTCAATTGTGGTTGTGGGTACCCTCTAGGAGTCTCGAGATTTGTTTGTGTGAGTCGTAGGGTGTGGGATACACAGCTACTGACCATCGATAGTTGGGTCATGACAATTGATGGCTAGATATATGGGTGTCAGTCATCAGCTGTTGCGATAGACTATAGACAGGTCGGGCAAGCTAGTATCGCCGGACACCCATTATTGGTGTGTGTCTGTCATGATGTAATTATGGTTTTATTTTGTGGGTGTGGGTGGTAATAATAGGCGGCGTGAGCTGTCGACCAGTGGGGTAGCATGTTGACTGTTTGTGACACTGGAGCGAACCGTCATCAGGCCGAGGGCGGCTGTTGATCGGTTATTCCTAGTCACGGATTATCGACCGGTACCTTGTTAACTTGTCATTGTCGACCGGCTTTGCCATTATATGGCATATTGCATAACATTATAGTGCATGGGACTGGGCTTACATTCATTGGGGGTCATGCTTTGTATGTACGGGGAAGTGTGCTCATTGGCATAACCCGGTTGGTCTGTTGAGTGCTAATTTGGGTACAATAGACGAGCATGTGCATTTAAAGCATTTTGCCTATGTGGGTTCTTATATGACCGTAGCATGGCCTAATGCTTGACTTATGGGGGCTTTATCATCACGTTAATACTGCAAGAGCCATTGCATTTCCTATCTGTTGCATCGCGTGGTTACCGTTTAACTTGGTATATGATTGTGGCTTGTGGTATAGAGTTAACCCTCGATAGCTATGAGTGTGAATTGGTCTCCAGATAGCTATGACACGGGGACTCTAGCACGTGACCGTGATGAGAGCTTCGGGCTTGTGTGGATCGTGTTGTGGAAGCCTCGGACTCATGGGTTTTATGCCAGCCAGTTCATGGCTATGGCAGGTTTTATGCCAGCCAGTTCATGGCTGTGGCAGGTTTGTATGCCGGGACTTGGGTGCCAGGATGTGCATTTCTTATGTGGGCCCCAAGAACTATTATGTGCATTGCTTTACTTATGTGGGTTACGGATTCTCTATTTCACGGTACGGCATGGCATGATCATATGATGCATTGCACTTTGTTCAGGTGTATTCTGGGCGAGATGTATTCCCAGCTTTGCTTTTGTTATGTAGCGAGGTGTACTAAATTGTGATTTATTTCTGGATTAACTTTGTTTAGCGAGACCTATGTCGAGTATGGCTATTTCTGGTTTTAGTCTGTCCTACTGTTAATAGTGGGATGTATTCCGGTGTGGGAGATCTATGCCTAGCCTTACCTTAATTATTTTATTATGCTTACTGAGCCTTGTGGCTCATCTTGTCTTTACCATCATTCCAGGTGTAGGAGCTGACGCAGTGGCTAAACAGTTTGGCGTGATAGTCTTGGGTGGCTGTGTGTACAGGGTAATCCCAACTAAAAGATCCGTGATGTGCGAGTTGTGATCAGGGGGTCAAACATTGTGGCTTGTTTGGTTTATCTGGTTATTTTGTTGTTATGTATGATTAAGCCCCTGAGTTGTGTGTTTTATATTTATTTAGCTTCTATTGTTGTGGTGTGTTGTATGATTTTGGTTGAATTGTAATTAAAAATGGAGAAAAATTTTTGGATCGTCACATGGGGGATGTCTCGAACCTTGGGATTCGGGAGATTTGAGGTTCCTCGAACTCCAAGATTCGGGGCATCCCCTAGCCCCCGAACCCCAAAATTCAAGTTAAGGAACCCTGAATCTATGGATTCGGAGAAAATCAATTCTCCTGAACCTCAGGGTTCAGGAGAATATATACATATTTTATATATTATAATATGTAATTATAACTATACATATTATACATATAATATGTATGTATATATATATATAATAAAATTTTTATTTTTTCATAAAATATAGTTATAATATATATATAATTTTAATTTTTAATACTAATAACTCAACCTAATCTTATCCAAATTTCACTGTACGAAATTAGGTAAGTTAGGGGAACTCTTTACCCCCTGAAGGGCGAGATTCGGGGAACCCTATACCCCCGAATCTTATTGTTCTGGGGCTGAGGGCTTCCCTGAACCCCGTGGTTCGGGGAACCCCTTACCCCCCGAACCTCGTTTTTCGGGGGGTGAGGGCTTCCTCGAACTGCGCGGTTCGGGGAACCCCGCGGTTCGAGAACCCCTAACCGGAGGGGCATTTTTTGCAATTCCAGGGAACTCCAACGAATAGGGTGGGCGAGGCAAGCGAAGTGGGTGACGGTGAGAGGTCGACGGTGGTCTATGAAAGTGGTCTGAAGAAGAAGAATAACAGGGTTTGATGCGAAGAAGAACAGCTGGGATATATATGGGGTGTGTTTTTTTAGGGATAATTGTTTGGAGGGTATATTTGGTATATAAATGGTTGGACAAAGTAATAAATGTGGCTGCGAATAGTAAAATTTAATATTTTACTTGTAATGATTGTGAAAAGCAAAACTTATGGTTGTAAATAGAATTTTCCTAAAATTTCTTCTTTTGCTTGCTTTTGGAAGTTGATTTGGGGTTCTTGCCCTTTTAGACCCAAAATTTTGTTAGCACTATTGCCTCAATTAAAGTTAATCTGTTGAATGCGTTTCTATTTACTAAAACCCTTTTGACTTTTTGTTTCATCTCAACTTATACGTTGTTGGCGATTAGGGTGGGGGCGACGACCATCTGTGGCCAGTGGAGGGGGAGACTGGGCGAGGCAATACCAGCGGTAGAGGGAGGGGCCCGACAGACTGTGCTCGCGGCAAGGGGGGACAGAAGGCAAAAGACAGTGCAAGTGACAGAGGAAGGGGCACGGTGGACCCCTGACCCGTGGGCTTTGTTCAAATGTTGTGTCTCTGTTCAGAGATACAGTCCGTTTTGCAAAGCATGAATTTCTGGTATAGAAATTTGGGTGGAGTCATTCAGTCCATATTCTACAAAGTGGAGATTGTCGCATTCCTATTTGTTGAAATCTCTATTTTTGTATTTATTAAGAAAAAAAACTTTTCCAAACTCACGACAATTTGCATATTTCTCTAAGGTGTGGTGAGGATTTAGTAACATTCATCTTTCTTAATAGTCGAGCTCTGTGTTGGCATAGGATGTTGTTTAATCTAATTCAATTTCTTTCATAAATTATAAGTTTGAAGTATGAAATTGCTATAAGGATTTTGAGGATGATTTACTTATTATAGGGTTGAAGAGAAGCCAATTGCTTTGAAAGTCAACTCATTCAAGATACGTTTTCTTAACTGTTACAGTTGATAGGTAATTTTTGAATACATAACCTTTATTTATAATCCTTTCCCATCCTTCTGCATCTTCCATTACAATCATCAACTTTTCTTATGGTATTATTCAGAAAAGTGGCTAAAAATGATTATATGATTTTGGTGTTCATATTTATTTATATGATTTTATACAGGAACTTGGCTTTCTAACACTCTAAACATATTGATATGTAGCTTTGTCTCTAGGGAATTTCTACCTGTAAGGCACTCTGCATCTCATGAAATCCTAGACCTTGAGAATAGAGTTCTTCAACATTTCATTGCCACATCCATTAACATCGAGAGTGGTTCCTATCATATTGTTACCTTAGATGATTTAATTTTTATGTGGTGTGCAATATTTAATGTTCCTTTCAATCTTTGAGCCTTTATTTTCAATAGAATGTACCAAATAGTTTTCAATAAGTCATTAAGGAAATTGCCTTTTGGCATGATAATTACACTTATTTTGAGCAAAACTCAATGATCCCTTGAAAATGAAAAATCTATTCCTTATTCTCCATTCCACACCTATTCAAAACAAACAATCCATCCATATCATGTCAAGGAGGTCTATATTTCCAACCAGCATCCTTGAGTCAATCTCTTTCTACTACAATTCAGGAAGGTTCCAATGAATTCATCATAAGCAGTTTTAAATCAATATGGACTCCAACTTTAAATCAATTCATCATAAGAAACTTTAAGGTTCCAGTAGGAGTCGGGGATTCTAAATTTTTAATTTTTTTTAAATATTAATATACAAGGTCAGGGACTCTTTTTCAATTTTTTTAAATTTTTATTTTTTTTAAAATTTAATTTTTAAAGCATTTAATACTTAATTTTTAAGTATTCTAAATATCAACCGAGTAAGTTTTTGAAATTTTTTGAAATATCATGTAAGCTTTGAAATATTATGTAAGTTTTAAATAAAAAAAACACCAATAGTATAAGTTTTAGTGTATAAGAATTTAACATGGATGATTTAATTCCGAAAGAAATATTTTTTTTTGTTTTAAATCATTGATAATCAAATGCTATTTTTAGTGTAAAATTTTATTCAAATAATGGTATCAAAGTAGGAAACTTAATTTGAAATTTAATATTTTTATATTTAGGTGTTGAATCTTCGATATTTTTAATTTTTTTAAAATTTTATTTTTAAAGCATTTAATACTTAATTTTTAAGTATTTTAAATATCACCAATGTAAGTTTTTAAAATTTTCTAATATATCATGTAAGTTTTAATACTTAATTTTTGAAATTTTTTAAATAAAAAAACACCAACAATGTAAGTTTTAATGTATAATAATTTGACATTTAGAATTTTTAATTTCAAAATAAATAAAAATCTCTTTTTTAAATCATTGATGATAAAATGTTATTTTTAGTGTAAAATTTTATTCAAATAATGATATCAAAGTAGGAAATTTAATATTTTTATCTTTAGGTGTTGAATCTTTGATATTTAAAGAAATGTGAAATTAGTTAATCTATTCTATTGAGTTACTTAAAAATGCAAATATTTAAAAAAAAATTATTTATTTTTTAATTCTATTTTTATTTTATTAATTATATTTTTTATTTTAGACACAATAAAATCTTTTTTATATTAAAATAATATAAAAATCAAAGAGTTCGGAAACATAAGGGTTCCCGACCGCTCACGATCGGGAACCCAAGGTTCTCCAACCCAGAACTAGGGTCCTTCCTCGGTTGATGGCCGCGGTCATGGCAGCAGTTGGTATGTATTGTTTGATATTTAATTTGTTCAAATTGTAGAGCACTTACTGATGTGCTTTATTATATAGATTTAATATTTTTTTCTTTTTATTATAAAATGTTAATAAGTATACAATAATTTTAATTTATATTTTTTGTTCATTGTTTACAATTTTTTTTACTTGCTCTTATATTTTGGTTTGCAATAATATTAGTGAACATTATAAATCTTATATGTTTGTTTCTTATTTGAGTTTTGTAGAGTGTTTAATACAAGTAAAATTATTACAACATTATACGTATAAATTATAACTGTATTTTAATCTTAATATCATTTACACCGTGTTTTTAGACATGAGTATACGCTAGTAAATATAAATTTCATAATACATTCAAACAAATATAAATATAAGTTCTATTAAATTTCATCTCTAACCTTTTTTGTGAATGAAAACGCATTTTCAAATAAAAAAACACATCTTCAATATTTTCTTAATATAATGAAATAGTCTTGAAACGTTTTCAAAATAGTAAAAATAGTTCAAAAATATTTTTTTTAGTATTTCTCTATATTTCCTTATAAAAAAATATTTTGAAAACGCTGAAATGGCCCTGATACGTTTCCGTAGATTGTAGATCATAAAGATTTTTTTGTAAATATAATTTTTAATATATAAATTTATAATAATTATTCAATCTAAAAATAAATATAAATTCCATAATATATTTAAACAAATATAAATATAACTTCTATAAAATTTTGTTTCTAACTTTTTTGTGAACGGAAATACGTTTTCGATATTTTTCTAATATTACTAAATAGTCTTGAAACATCTTTAAAATTGTAGAAATTATCCAAAAATATATATATATATATTTGTATGTGTTTTTTTGTATTTTGATATAAAAAACATTTTAAAAACGTCAAAACGACATCCCTGTAGCGTTTCCATGGATCATAGATTACAATTGTTTATATATAGTTGTAGAAATAAAATTTGAAAACAAAAATGCCTTTATGCTATATCATTTAACTCGGAAAAAATATATATATAAATTTGTATCGTGACAAATCTTCTTCAATCACATAATTGAAGATAGGGAAATTCTATCCCCAGCCCCCATTATCATTATCTATAGCCCACATATTGCAGCCCACATATTCCAAATTTACCCTCTTCTTCTACAAGCCATCCCTTACACTATCTCTTCTCTTGCCATCAGAGTGAGGGATATGTGTAGAATGCGTCACGACAAGAGAATCTCTTGACAACGAAGCTTCAGAAAGGTAAAAGAATGCAAAATTAATGGATGTTTTACTGGCTGTAATGGGTGTGGTTGGGTTGGACCGTTGGAGGTTCTGGGGTTGGCCGTGGGTGGAGCTGACCCAAGCAACTGACCCACTGCCTGACGACGATAGGATTGCATGTAGAGCTCGTACAGTGGGCAATTAGAGAACCCTAAGTTCCTCGAGAGTCCACGATTGGGGAAGCCTAACTTCCCCAATTACCCGCAATTAGGAAAGCCAGGCTTCCCCAATCATGGGCGATCGGAAAACCCTGAGTTCCTCGACAGTCCACGATTGGGGAAGACTAACTTCCCTAACTACCCGCTGTCAGGGGAGCCCGGTTTCCCCAATCATGGGCGATCGGAGAACCCTGATTTCCCCGACTGCCTAACTTTCCCAACTGTGGGTAGTCAAAGAAGGCTGGCTTCCCCGAGTCAGGGAAGCTAGGCTTCCCCCACCTCCCGTGAAGGAAGTGGGAGAAGTGACCGCTTAATAGAAGGGTAATAAAAGGTTTTTAATATAGGGTAGTTTAGGAATATTAAATGTAGACTATGAATAGTATTAAAGTGGGCTGCGATAGAATTTTCCTTGAAGATATCATTTTTCTTTTGTAGCTTGTCTTATGTGTTGTTTCCAACTAGGGTTTCTGTTCTGTCCCCATAGCCATAGGGGTCCGAGATATAGGGCGAAAATGGTGGGCCTTAAAATGCTTGGTCCAATAGATGCCCACTGATTTACTACAAAGGCAAGGATATCATTATTAGTATATAAGATTAAGGGTAATTTATAATAACCCATTCTTAATTATAATTAGTGTTTTCATATTTTGAAAATTATACTAATTTGTCGTTAGTTATAAAATTGCTAGGAAATTTGCATAATTTTATAAAACTTCAAAGGTATATATCCCATGTAATGTAAATATAATAGTAGGGGTAATTCTATATATCTTTAAATAGTATGGAAGATTAGTGTAATTTTTTGAAAAATTGAGAGACTCTATATTTATGTCAAATTTTTAATGCTAACATTGCCTCTCACTTAAAAGTATAATAATTTATTTGATTATTTTTAAAATATAATGACAAACTCTATCTCGAGTTTAAAAAGTATAGTTACTTATTTTATCAAAATTACGATGACCAAATTGGACCCTAAATCAAAATACAGTGGCTTATTTGGCATAAAAAAAACAAATTTAAGAATCAAATGATTCTTAATAAGATTTGGAAGGTAACTCTAAATATGCTCAAACTATAATTAAAATAAGGGTAAATAAACCATGTATCTTTTAAATTTTGGTCATTTGACTTAGATACCCTTTAAATTTAAAATTTGCCCAGCTAGTCTCTAAAATTTTCATGATTAATTTTAAAAAAATTAAAAATGGATCCAGACAGCGATTTTTAAAGTTAAAACGATTTAAATTTAGTCTTAAAATAATTTGGAAATGGAAGAGAGAGATTTTGGGCTGGCGTTGGATGGAGAGTGGGGCTGCAACTTGCTATTATATTCATATATATACTTAATAATAATAATAATAATAAACTACTAGAAAGCTGCAAATATGCATGAATGATTGATGACGGAAAGCTGCAAAGATGCATGAATGATTGCTATTATATTCATATATATCATCTCAATAGCATACATTTTATATGTCTGTAAGAATATCTCTCTACCAAATTTGCAATTTTTCTTTGTCCATGGCCCATCATCTTTTATTATCCATTGCAAATTGTCCACAGAAGTCTTGAAGTGCTTGTTTGTTAGTGTAAGTCTTTTATTATCCATTGCACATTGACTCGTGGGTTTGAACCTTTCAAACGTTAGGTTGCGTTTTTTTATATTGTTTTTAAATTATTTTTAATTTTTAATTTTTAAAATAATGAAAACCGTTATCACTCTACCAAATTTGCAATTTTTTTTTTCTGTCCATTGCAATTGTCAACTATAAGATGTCTTGGAAGTGCTTATTTGTTAGTGTACTTTGAAACATAGACTCGTGGGTTTGAAGCTTTCAAACGTTTAGTTTTCCAACATGTGAAAGAAGAGGGAGCCAATAATTTCTCGCCCTTGTCCAATAGTTCTATGGATCAAATAATTTAGCAGCCTTTTTAAACACAGCAAACCGAGAACCTCTTTCTACACTTGAGAGGATTCCATTTTCAACCAACATGGATGGAATGGTCAGTCAGACCAATTGGACATTTTCAAAGGCTAGAAGGGTTGAAATAATCCGTGCAGCCATGGTTTAATTAGGATAACTAAATAAGCCCCAAATTAACAAGCAATCTTTGTGAAATTGTTTCTCTTCAATATAAATAGCTTATTAATTCCACTCATCAGAAGCAGCTGCAAATTCCAAAGCCTTTTTAGAAGAGATTAAATCCATGGATTTGCATAGCAAGATCCTGCTACTAACATTGGCTTTGGCTGCAGCAACACTAGCTCCATCCCCGGCAGCTTCTCAGCCGAAGAAAGGCTGCTCCGGCAGCTGTGGCAACCTCAGCATCCCCTTCCCATTTGGCACCACCCCTGAATGCTACCTTGATGATTCTTTTTTCATCAACTGCAGCAAGTCTAAGCCATTCTTGAGAAAAGGCAACTTGCAAGTGCTCAACATATCGCACGATGGCCTAATACGTGTCCTGGCCAATGTTTCTCGTGACTGCTACAACGAGTCTGGCCGAGCCAACCGCACAACCAAAAAGTTCACCCTGTCCAAGTTCTTAATCTCCAGCACGCTAAACAAGTTCACGGCTGTTGGCTGCGACACGTATGCAGGGGTGCGAGGAATGAAAAGCCTGAATTACATGACAGGCTGCCTGTCCTTCTGTGGTGACCTCAAGACAGTAGCCAATGGATCATGCAATGGCATTGGATGTTGCCAGGTTGCCATTCCACCGGGAGCAAAGGACTTTTCAGTAGACGTAACAAGCTATAACAACCATTCCTTGGTGTTGGGTTTCAACCCTTGTAGCTATGCTTTTGTGGTCGAGGCAGAGGCTTTCAACTTCTCGATTGCAGATCTTAAGGATTTACGGGGCATAACGACCGTCCCTGTCGTGCTCGACTGGGTAGTGGGGAATGAAACTTGTGAAGAAGCTCAGAAGAACTCTTCCAGCTATGCTTGTAAAGCCTTGCATAGCCAATGCCACAATTCAAGCAATGGACCTGGCTATCTTTGCAACTGCGCTTCAGGCTATCAAGGGAATGCTTACCTTCTTGATGGCTGCGAAGGTACTAATATATGGTTTCAACCATTTTTTGCTGATCTTCTTTCTGATTACACTGCTCTTCTTTCCTACTTACCAATTAATCTGTTTCTTTTGAAAAAGATATCAATGAATGCGAACCCTTGAACCCCTGCAATGGAACATGCACAAATTTGCCAGGGAGTTTCGAATGTTCTTGCCCAAAGGGATACGAAGGAATGAAAAATGGAACAAGTTGCGGGAAAAAGGGTCTGAACAGGGGATCTACCCTGCTTGCTACCGGTTTGGGTTAGTATCCTTGTTCTATCAATACGATTCGACAAACTAAGATGATTTTGGTTAACATGACATTTGTATGCAGGTTTAAGCACGGGACTTCTGGTTTTATTTCTGGGAAGTACTTGGGTTTATTGGATGCTGAGGAGAAGAAAGTTCTTGAAGCTCCGAGAGAAGTTCTTCCGGCAAAATGGCGGCTTTATGTTGCAGCAGCAACTCTCCAAACATGAAAGGTCGGTTGAAACAGCCCGAATCTTTACTGAAGAAGATCTCAAGAAGGCTACCAACAACTATGATGAAAGTGGAGTCATTGGTCAAGGAGGGTTTGGAACCGTTTATAGAGGAGTTTTGCCGGATAAAAGAGTGGTTGCCATTAAGAAATCAAAAATAAGTGATCAGAACCAGATTGAGCAGTTCGTTAATGAGGTGATTGTCCTTGCACAAATCAACCATAGGAATGTGGTAAATCTTTTAGGCTGCTGCTTAGAAACAGAAGTCCCCTTGCTGGTTTATGAATTCATCACGAATGGAACACTATCGGATCATATTCACCAAGAAAACCGTTCATCGTTGCTTACATGGGAAATGCGCCTAAAGATAGCAGCCGAAACTGCAGGAGCTCTTGCGTACTTGCACTCTGCTACTTCAACGCCAATAATTCATAGGGACATTAAAAGTACGAACATCCTTGTAGATGACAATTACACTGCAAAGGTTACCGATTTTGGAGCTTCAAGACTAGTCCCACTGGATCACACTCAACTGGCCACATTGGTACAGGGGACATTTGGATACATAGACCCTGAATATTTCCATTCAAGCCAGTTGACAGAGAAGAGTGACGTTTACAGCTTTGGCGTCGTCCTTGCAGAGCTGATAACTGGGAAGAAGGCACTTTCTTTTGACAGACCCGAGAAGGACAGAAACCTGTCGATGTATTTCATTTCTGCGATGAAAGAGGATCGTCTTCATGACATTCTTGACCACAAAATGGTGAACGAGAAGCACTTGGGACAGATTAAGGAAGTGGCCAAGTTAGCAAAGGGGTGCCTGAGAGTAAAAGCAGAAGAAAGGCCAACTATGAAAGAAGTAGCTATGGAGATAGACAGTCTGAGGATGATGAAACACCATCCGTGGGAAGATGTAGATTTGTACCCTGAAGAGTCCGAGCAGCTCCTTAAGCAAAGCATACCTTCAGATGGCCACTATGGTGCTTCGGGCAGCAACTTTAGTGTTAGCACCTATGCTGGTTACGACAGCACGAGGGATCAAATGGTGGTGCCACTAGATGGTGGAAGATAGTCATGCTGTGTAAGTTTTGAAGAGAATTATTTTGACATTCCATTTATTTCATTTTGTGAAAATATATTACTGTTATTTATTGGTTGAATGCAGCTTCAGTTACTACTGCAAGTTTGAGGTTTATTTATCAAACATTCAGACTACCATAATTTTTTTTCAGAATTACCAATAAAAGCAGGCTAATTAAGGCCAAAGGAAAGATAAAGCTGCACGAGCATATTTCTTGCATTATTACTCGGTGATTAAGCTAAGACGCAGGCTTGAGTTCTAAAGCATCCAAAATGATCAGGTTTCAGCCAAGGAACAGTTGGAAAATGAATGCTGTCAATAAACTTCACTAGCAACTGATTTATAAGCCTGAATGCTGTCAAGTGATGTTCCAAATCCGAAGACCATATTTTTCTCTTATCTTTATCATTATAGCTCGAGGGATTCTCTGAATACTTCAAATAACAATGAATTTGATAAGAACCGATGCAAACTCATATTTCATTCAGGGAACAGCACTGGTGCAGAACTCCAATTAGAACTACTGTTAAGAACAAAGATGTCCCGTTCTTTGTTAGTTTTCCCTTCTATATCGGAAACTGGGAACTCATTCAAAGGGCAGGCCTATTAGTTAGTAATTTGGGTCATTGCTTCAACTTATATAATTGATGTTAACCACGCAACATTTGGGGCTGGTGTTGCACTGAAACTGGGCATGTCGCCTGTGATACAATACGATAGAAACAAGGAACTTGAAATGCCAGTTGATGAAGGATTTTCGGAAGTGGTAGCCGCACGTTCCCTTCTTGCCTTTCTGAATGTACCTGCAATGGAGACGGGGCTTGCTCCCCCGGTCAATCTCCGATGATTAAGTTAGTCCTTTGATCTAGGGTTCCTTGTCCCTTTTAAACTATGTTAATTGATGGAAAAAATAAGGAGAATCCCCCACCTTCTTCGCTTACCTTTTCTCGGGATAGGAATCATGAGGGATCTTCGGGATCTTCCTCCCGCCTTCTTCGGGACTTTCCCGATAAGGGTTTCGCGATAGCCTCCGCCTCCGAGGAGTTCGGGATAACTGTTGCCTCCGTGATCTTCGGTGGGATAGCCTGTTCCTGAGATCTCGGGGGTTTCTCTATTGAGTGCTTATCTGATTGACGTGGCAATGCTTGTCTGCTGTGTATCTTTTGACCGCTGTTAGGTATTCGTCTTGGCGTAATTATGGGACCGAGGGCGTTCTCCTCATCACTTGCCCCCCTGCTCCTTGAGCTCTTCGGCTTGAAGGGCCCGAGGAGTAGTAAGGCCTCTGAGGTTCTTCACTTTAACTCCCCCTTTTTTTTTTTTGCGCGTCTGACAGACGTGAAAATCAATCGGTTTTGACGGCGGTATCCCTTCCCTATGCGCTGTCCGAGGCCTTTTCGTCTTTCGAGCTCTGTCAGTGCGGGGTGATCAATGCTCATTATTGCTCGTCCTTTGGTTTCTTGTCCCCGCAGTTTGGTCTTTTAAAATGGGAACCCTTCAGTCCCTTTACTTCTCTTTCCGTGCGACTTTCCTTCAGTTTTAGCTTTTCTTGTGTCCGCAAGCATTTTCCTCCTCTTTCGCCTCTCTTTCTTCTAGCTTTTTGCCATGGCGATAATCGGTTCTGGGAGGTTTAATCCCGCTGGTGCAGAGCTTATTGAGTGGGAAAAACATCCTGCTGCGTCGATTCCATGTCAATGGATGAGCCAAGCGGAATGTCAACAGTTTAGAGAAAAGTACAACGTCCCCGAAGAGTGGGAGGTAGAGTTCAACAGTCATCTACGGGCATGTCATCCCGTCGCCGGCCGCCTGTGCATTTATAAGTGTGCTTTTGACAGGGGCTTTCGGCTCCCTCCCCGGAGAAGAGTGATGACCTTACTTCAACATCTTACTATCGCTCCCGCCCAACTGTCTCCCTTCGGATGGCGATACCTGATGGGGTTCCTCCTTATTTGTCATTCCGGCAAAATTGAGCCAACTGGAGACCTCTTCGACTATTTCTTCACGACCAACCGCGACCCCGGAGGGTGGATCTCCATCTCCCCTCGGATCGTAAAAGATAGCCGTCTTCTCGCCTGCAAGGGATACTCTAATCTTGAGATCTCTGCTTCGACTCTCATGCAATCCGGCGGGTCGAAAGATTCTGATGATTGGAAGGAGCGTTTTGTCTTCGTCCGCCCCAGGCCATCCGGCTCTCCTCAAGAGATCTGGTCTGTCAGTAACGAGTGGACTCTGGACACTAAGCACAAGCGTCCGAGTGTCGAGACCATTGAAGATTTCGCCTGCCGACTTATGAAGAACAGTCGGAACTGGGAAGAAGGATGGCTCTCCAATCCCGGCCTTTCCCAAGCGGGTCTGGACGGCGAGAACTGTGAGCTCTTTTTCCTTCATCCTTTTCTTTTACTCTCTCTTTTTCCTTTGTCTGTATTTGATTTTCGTTGTTATCTCTTTCTTAGATGAAGAGGTCTGGGAAATATCTTATTCTGCTGTCACTAAAGGAATGATATTGGACTTCCCTGGGAGTAAAGGCCCTTCGGCACCTTCCGGCAACCAGAGGGTGTTGGAGAGGACTGCGCCTTCCGAGCGAATTCCAAAGAGCAAGAAGAGTAACAAGAAGAACTCATTACCGTCCAGGTCGCGAAGGGCGGTGGAGGAAGACCCCGGGACCTTCCAAGAGGCTTCCAAGGGGAACATTGCTGGGGGTTCGGGGGACCCATCTTCCCCGCTTCTCCTTTCTCAAACCAGAGGCTCTCCGACCGCGCGGCGAGAAGCCTCCACCATGCCTGCGCGCTTGCCGATCTCTCCCGAAGGCGATTCGGCGACCATCGCTCAGGTGCTTGCTGTAGCTCGCGCGGAGGCCCAGAAAAGGCAAACCATGGCAGGTACGGAGTCCAGTGCTACGCCTCCCAGCATCCCTATCAGTTCGATTTTTAAACGAATTTTAACGCCATTGGCACCAGCGGGGCGTTCGGAGCTGACGGGAGAGGCTTCGCTGGAGGAGGCTTCGGTGTTGTCGGCGAAGGAGATTTTAGCGCGCCGGACGAAGCGTCGCAGGATGGAAGCCACTTCCCCAGCTGCTGCTCCCTCCGAGCCTTCGGCTCCTGAAGCCACCAATGCCCCTTCAACGGCTTTAGTCTTACCGGAGACTCTACGAACTCCGAACGAAATCGACTATTGCGCTGAAATTCTAAGGGTGCGACCGTATTCCTTCTTCTTTTGACTTTTCGCTTTTTCTGTGCGAGTAGGTCTTGATCTATACTCTGTTTTTACTTCCTCAGAACCTTACGGAGTTCCAAGGTCTGGTCTCTCGACGAGAGTCCGAACTTCAAACTCGGATCACCTCCCTGGAGTCTGAAGTGGAAAGGCTTCGAGGGTTGGAATCTCTTTCTTCCCAATTGTCGGGTCTCGAGCACCGGGTTCATATTTTAACCAAGTCTGTGGAGCTGGCGCAAGAAGATGCCCGACTTGCCAACGAAGCCGAAGCTCAAGCTCGGGAGGATTTGGAGTTGGTCCAGAAGAATATGCTTGAGGCTAATCAGGCCAATTCCCGACTTGGGGAGGAGCTGGATTCCACTAAGGTTGTTAATCGCCAGCTTCAGGAGGATATAAAAAGACTCACTCTAGAGCTGAAGGAGGCCAAGAAGGGGCAGGTCGAAGCATTGGAGTCTTATTCCCGGTGCAAAGAAGACCTTCGTACCGCTCATGCCCAACTTCAATCTGCCCTCAAGGATGCCCAAGTGGCTTTTCAGAATGGTCGAGAGGATTTCCGAAGCTCTGAAGCTTATGCCGCGGAGTTAGAAGGAGTTCTTCGGGGTGGGTTTGAGCATATGAGAAAACTCGTCAAAGAGCGCTTCCCGAACTTGGATGTTGACTCCATCCCCTTTGATGTTGTCGCCGCCTTGTCTTCTTTAGAGTAGTCATTTGTATTAAAACCTGTTGTCGTAATAATAAAAGTGTTTAGATTTTTCACACAATTTTCTTTTGAAAAACAAGAAAAAGAAGGCCGCTTGGGATCAGGCTTGATTCTTCCTTTTTTTTTTCTTTTACCCTTCCTGCTCATCGCAAGACTTGGTCTTCGTCGCTTGCTCAAAAGGGTTCGGCTCCGGCCCCCCAAGGATCGCGCCTGATCCTCGCAGTCTTAAGCCTTTCGAGGATTCGGGACCCTCCAAGGATCACATCTGATCTTTTGCTTTTGCCGGAGGTTCGGGCCTCCTAGGATCATATTTGATCCTTTGTTTTTGTCGGGATCATATTTGATCCTTTGTTTTTGTCGGGGGTTCGGGCCCCCCGAGGATCATATTTGATCCTTTGTTTTTGTCGGGATCATATTTGATCCTTTGTTTTTGTCGGGGGTTCGGGCCCCCCGAGGATCATATTTGATCCTTTGTTTTTGTCGGGGGTTCGGGCCCCCCGAGGATCATATTTGATCCTTTGTTTTTGTCGGGGGTTCGGGCCCCCCGAGGATCATATTTGATCCTTTGTTATAGTTGAGGGGTCTAGCCCCGTTGAAGGTATGTCGATTCTTTCCCTTCGCGCTGATGTGCCGTCCCAGGTCTTTGGAAATGATGAGTTTTTACGCATAGGAGAAAAATGAATTTATTCCTGGATAGCATACGCAAAGCCATAAAAAGAAAAGATGCCAAGACATATAATGTAGAATTATTACTAACAGATCATATGAATATAATAAAGAGCTATCACTGATAGAACTTCCTCAAGTTCTGCACGTTCCATGCGTTTTTCACCGGTGCCCCTTCGAGGGTCTGTAGTTTGTATGCCCCCGGGCTGAGGACTTCTGTTACTTTGTAAGGACCTTCCCAATTTGGTGTTAACTTATCTGTTTCTCGGGCTCCCTGAATGTCTGCTCGCCTTAGTACCAAATCTCCTGGTAGAAAGTTTCGTGCTCTTACTCGTCGATTGTAGTATCTCTCTATGCGCTGATTATAAGCAGCTTGTCGAATCTTCGCCTGGTCACGAAATTCATCAAGGAAATCTAGGTTGTCCCTCAAACTCTGCTCATTGGATTCAGGGTCGAATAGCTCTACTCGTAGCGTAGGTACTCCAATTTCAACTGGGATTAATGCTTCCGAGCCGTAGCATAGACTGAAAGGAGTCTCTCCCGTGGAGACCTTCGCCGTAGTTCGGTAAGACCACAGAATGCTCGGCAGTTCTTCTACCCAACTACCTTTCGCTTTATCTACTCTTGTTTTTAAACCCCGCAACATAGTTCTGTTAGCGAGTTCGATTTGGCCATTAGCTTGGGGGTGAGCTACCGAGGTGAATTGCTGCTTGATTCCCAACTCCTGGCACCATTCCCGAACGGACCGGTCAGAAAATTGAGTGCCGTTGTCTGAGATTAGCACCCGAGGAACTCCGAAGCGACAGACTACGTGCTTCCATAGGAATTGTTTCACCCGCCGAGAAGTAATAGAGGCCACTGCTTCAGCTTCAACCCACTTTGTGAAGTAATCGATAGCAGCCATGATATACTTGACCTGTCCAGCTGCTGGGGGAAAAGGTCCCAGGATGTCTATACCCCATTGGGCAAAGGGGCATGGTGTGGCGAGATGAGTTAGCGCGACTGCCGGCACATGGACCAAGTTAGACGTTTTCTGGCACCGGTCGCAAGTTCTAACTAGCTGCTCGGAATCTCGCACCATCGTTGGCCAATAATACCCCTGCCGCAGGGCCTTTTGACTAAGCGCCCGAGCCCCGATGTGGCTTCCACATATTCCTTCGTGAATCTCCCGTAGGATGTAGTCTGCTTCGCGAGGTCGGATACACTTGAGCAGCGGTTGTGAAAAAGACCTTCTGTATAATTCCCCCCCGACTAACACGAAATTTCGGGCTTTTCGTTTGACCTCCCGTGCCTCCGAGTCGTCTTCGGGGAGCTTTTCCTCTCTTAAATATGACAACATGGGGTCCATCCAACTGGGCTCGTCATCGATACAAAATTGGACTGCGGCTTCTTCGATACTCTTTTGCGGAAGAGATTCGATCCGAATTTCCCGAGAGCTTGTAGGGAAAGAGGAAGAGGCGATTCGGGACAGCAAGTCCGCCTCTGTATTCATGGCTCGAGTGACGTATTCCACCTTTACGTGTTGGAAACGCGCCATCAGCTCTTTGGCTAGGGTCAAGTATTGCGCCATGTGACTTTCTCGGGCTTCATATTCTCCATTCACCTGCTGCACCACTAAGTTAGAATCTGAACTCACCTCAACGTTTTGAGCTCCCAATTGTTCAGCCAACCTCAGCCCAGCTAATAAGGCCTCATATTCTGCTTCGTTGTTAGATGCTCGGAATTCAAAATGCAATGCATAGGGCCATATTTGCCCTTCGGGACTCTTTATCATTAATCCTGCTCCACCCCCGCCCGAGGTCGAGCTTCCGTCTACCGCCACTGACCATGGTTTCTGGCTTTCCTCGGGACCTTCGGGAGCTCCTATCCCTTCGGCGATGAAGTCTGCTAGCGACTGCGCCTTAATGGCCGGTCGCGGCCTATACTCAATGTCAAAGGCGGTGAGCTCTACTGCCCACCTCAACATCCGGCCTGAAAGCTCCGGCTTGCTAAGAACCTGCTTCAAGGGTTGGTTAGTAAGCACTATAATCGTATGAGCTTGAAAGTAGGGTCGGAGTTTCCTCGCCGATGTTATTAAGGCGAACGCCAGTTTTTCCATAGGAAGATACCGAACCTCGGCTCCCGATAATCGTTTACTCGCATAATAAACGGGCCTCTGGATCCTGTTTTCTTCTCGAATCAATACCGAACTTACAGCCTCATTGGCCACCGCCAGATATATGTATAATGGTTCTCCGGGCTTCGGTTTGGTAAGAACCGGAGGCGTGGCTAGGTGCTCCTTAAGCTTTTCGAAAGCTCGCTGGCATTCAGAATTCCATTCGAAGTTATTTGCTTTCGATAAGACCTTGTAGAAAGGAAGGCCTTTTTCTGCCAAGCGAGAAAGGAATCTGCCAAGGGCTGTCATCCTACCCGTAAGGCTCTGTACCTCTTTCACATTCCTAGGGGCCGGCATATCCATGATAGCTTTGACCTTCGCAGGGTTTACCTCGATCCCTCGGTGGTGTACTATGTAGCCTAGGAACTTTCCTGCCGAAACGCCGAAAGCACATTTGACAGGATTAAGTTTCATATGGAACTTACGAAGGGTTTTGAAGCATTCCTCCAGATCCTCCGGATGACATTCGGCTACCATACTTTTTACCAGCATGTCGTCGACGTAAGCCTCCATATTTCTCCCGAGTTGTTGGTGAAAAAGCTTATTTACCAGGCGCTGGTAAGTGGCTCCTGCGTTCTTTAATCCGAAAGGCATTACGGTGTAGCAGTAGGTTGCCTTGTTGGTGATGAATGCCGTTTTCTCCTGGTCCTCCGGGTGCAATGGAATCTGGTGATATCCCTGAAAAGCATCTAGGAAACTCATGAGCGAACATCCAGCAGTCCCATCAATTAGGGCGTCAATCCTCGGGAGTGGGTAGCTATCTTTTGGGCAGGCTTTGTTAAGATCGGTGAAATCGATGCAAAGCCTCCACTTGCTCTGCCCTTTGGGAACCAGCACAACATTCGCTAGCCAATCTGGATAATCCACCTCCCGAATGTGGCGCGCAGCTGCTAACTTTGCGATCTCCTCCTCGATCGCCCTTGCCCTATCGGGGGCGAAGCTTCGTTTTTTCTGTCTGACAGGCTGAAAACCTGATCGGACCCCCAGCCTGTGTGTCATTACTTCTGGATTTACTCCTGGCATATCTCGGGCTGTCCACGCGAAGATATCTGCATACTGTCTAAGGAGTGATATTATTTGACTCCTTAGCGGATCTTTTAACTCCATACTCACTCTTACACATCGACTTGGGCAATTTTCTTCCAGAGGTACTTCTTCCAATTCATCCACCGGCTCCGCTGTTTTGGGATCTTCAGGTCCTTCTAGTAGAAAACTGACCTCCTTCGGGGGGTCAGCATCCTTCTGCAACCCTGTTTCTTTACTCTTCGCCATGCCTATAGAGGCCATGTAACATTCACGGGCTAAGCGCAAATCTCCCCGCACTTCGCCCGTCCCCCTATCCGTGGGAAACTTCATCATCATATGATACGTGCTTGGGATGGCTCGAAGGGCATTGAGACCCGATCTTCCCAGAATCATGTTGTAAGCCGAAGGCACGTCTGCTACCAGGATATCTAGCATAACACGAGAAGTTCGGGAACCTCTCCCTACCGTCAACGGGAGTTGAATAATCCCTTCTGAATATACGGCTTCACCATCAAATCCCACCAAAGGGACCCTCGCTGCCCTTAGCTGTGTCATTTCATACCCCATGCCTAAGAAGGCTTGCCGGTACAAGATTTCTGAAGAGCTTCCTGGATCCACAAGGATCCGCCGAAGTTCCCACTTCCCGAGTTCAGCTGTTATCACCAGTGGGTCATTTTGAGTCGGGTACCCCGGGAGGTCGTTATCTGAAAAAGAGATTGGATCCACGTTCCTCGATCTTTTCAGCCGGGTCGCATTACTTTTTTCGTCCTTCATGACTGGGACCTCCCCCGCCGCGAGTGTGTGGAATATCGGAGGCTGAGGATGATCATCTTCTCTTCGATGTGATCTCTCCCGCTGGGCCCGATTTCGATCCTCCGCGCGGTCTTTCTTGGGGGGGCTTCTTGATCGCGACCGTCGATCCTTTCTCCCCTGAGAATCACCTGTTTTTGCCACGTAGCTCCTCAGGAAACCCCGATTGATAAGTTCCTGAATCTCCTCCTTTAATTGGTGACACTCTTCCGTGTCATGACCATGATCTCGGTGGAATCGGCAATATTTACCTCTGTTCCTTTTGTCAGATGGTGCCTTCATCGGTCGAGGCTTTTTCAAGTAATCTTTTCCCTCAATAGTAGCCAGGATTTCTGCCCTCGGGGCGTTCAGAGGAGTGAAACCCGCCGAATCCCACCGAGGGCGATGCTTTTCTCTTCGGTCGTCACTCCTCCTTTCCTCGGGATGCTTCTTTTTATCCTTCTTCTCCACATGCTCCGCCCTCTTAGCCTGCATGACCTCTTCGGCATTTATGTACTTCGTGGCCCGGCCCAATATGTCCGTGAACGCGCTGGGAGGCGTTTTGGCTAATGATTGGGCGAAAGGGCCGGGCCTCAGGGCGTTCTGGAATGCCACCATAGCAACATTGTGGTCAAAGTTCTCGATGCTCAGGGCTTCCATATTAAATCGTGAAACGAAATCCTTCAAGGGCTCTCCTTGGTTCTGCTTCATACTCACCAAGGCCATTGTGGACCTTCGGTGTCTTCGGAGAGGTGCAAAGTGCGCCAGAAAGCTGCTCCGGAGTTGCGCAAAACTTATGATGGAATGATGAGCCAGGTTTGAGTACCACGCCCGTGCGTGCCCCTCCAGAGTGGCCAAGAAAACTCTACACCACATCGCGTCTGAGGCGTCCTGTACCATCATATGCGAGGTAAAAAGATCCAGGTGATCCATCGGGTCGGTGGTCCCTGCATAGGGCTTAATGGCCGGGATGCGGAGACGTTCTGGTGGTATGGCCGCCATGATCTCTGGGCCAAGGGGCTGATTTATCCTTGGTCCCTGAGCCTCTCCGGTCCTTGGCTTTAGGGCGGCTATCTCCTCCTCCAACTGCCGCAATCTTCTTTCCTGCCGCTGCTGCACAAACGACAAGTCAAGAGACTCGGCCGCCTCGCCGTCATCTGGCCCTGGCCTCTGCGGATTCTCGTCTTGTCGATAAGATTCCTCTTCTCTTGGGGGCTCGCGCCTTTCCTCCGCCCGAGAGTGCTGGGCTTGCTGATGCTGGCCATCTAGAAAACCCATGAGTAACTCCGTCAATCGTTGTACTTGACCCTCCAGAAGTGCTATCCGATCAGGAGGAGGCGGAGGGCCCTCCGGACTCCGAGCCCTCCCCGGCGGGCTTCGGGGAGGGTTCTGCTGACTCGGTTCCGGAACGGGGTTGCTCCCCACGGCCCTAGACGGCTGTCTTCTGGTCGCCATTCACGGTTGAGAAGATTGTCGGCTGCACTGGAAAGACAGAAGAGAAGAATGTCGGCCCCACGGTGGGCGCCAATTGATGAAGGATTTTCGGAAGTGGTAGCCGCACGTTCCCTTCTTGCCTTTCTGAATGTACCTGCAATGGAGACGGGGCTTGCTCCCCCGGTCAATCTCCGATGATTAAGTTAGTCCTTTGATCTAGGGTTCCTTGTCCCTTTTAAACTATGTTAATTGATGGAAAAAATAAGGAGAATCCCCCACCTTCTTCGCTTACCTTTTCTCGGGATAGGAATCATGAGGGATCTTCGGGATCTTCCTCCCGCCTTCTTCGGGACTTTCCCGATAAGGGTTTCGCGATAGCCTCCGCCTCCGAGGAGTTCGGGATAACTGTTGCCTCCGTGATCTTCGGTGGGATAGCCTGTTCCTGAGATCTCGGGGGTTTCTCTATTGAGTGCTTATCTGATTGACGTGGCAATGCTTGTCTGCTGTGTATCTTTTGACCGCTGTTAGGTATTCGTCTTGGCGTAATTATGGGACCGAGGGCGTTCTCCTCATCACCAGTCTTGGTGAGATTGTGTCTTGCTGGCCTGGGAACAGCACAAACCAAGTTGGGGTCACTTAATGTACTGGTTGGGGATATCAGAAAATTGGTGTCTTGAGCTAGCTGCCTTATTTTAAAGATAATAACATATTTTAGCACTGACAACTCTTGAGGATAAAACTCATCATTATTATTTTTTCTAAGTGTGCAATCCAGTCCCAGCAGAATACAAAAATCAGCTGATATTGATGGTTTTAGTATCATAATTACCCAGATCTTAATTCTTAGGGGTTTGGCTGTTAATGGTTGCCTAACATAGTTCTATATCACCCAATATATTGGGCTCTCAAAGGCAGTTCTACTAAGAAACATTGTTGTACTAGCTGACCATCTTGCCGGGGCTTGGAGCTATATGGCTGTCATTACGAATGTCCAGAAGTGACAGACGTGGACAAGCGATTTATCAACTAGCTGATGACCTTTTCACTCGTTATCATTCACCTCTGAGTTGTCGTCGGACATTGAGATAATCATTTTACAGAATTGACTTTGGATACATCAACGTTTGCCCAATGTAGCATTTCCTGTAACTTTGTGATTGTCTCCAAAAACAGCTAAGAACATTTCAGGATCGTAATGCCGAAATGTCAAATTTGTTTTTCTCCAACATAGATTAAATTCAACTCAGAAGAAGAAAATTCCCAATCCTTCTTAAGGGAAATAAACAAGCTAGAGATGAAGGAATCCATGGATTTACGTAGTAAGTTCCTGCTACTCACAGTGGCTGCAGCAATACTAGCTCCATCTCTGGCAGCTTCTCAGGCGAAGCCCGGCTGCTCCAGCAGCTGTGGCAACCTCAGCATCCCCTTCCCATTTGGCACCACCCCTGGTTGCTACCTTGATGATTCTTTCCTCATCACCTGCAATAACTCAAAACCATTCTTGAGAAAAAGTACTCGTCAAGTGCTCAACATATCACTTGACGGCCTAATCCGTGTCTCGGTCTCTGTTGCACGTGACTGCTACAACAAGTCTGGCTCACAGGTTAATGATGACAATACCACAAGCCTCGCCCTGTCAAAATTTTTCATCTCCAATGCCCGAAACAAGTTCACAGCTGTTGGCTGCGACACGCTTGCATTAGTGACGGGCAGCATAGGCCTGAATTACACTACAGGCTGCTTGTCCATCTGTGGTGACCTTGAGAGAGTGGCCAATGGATCATGCAATGGCAATGGATGTTGCCAGGTTGCCATTCCACCGGGAGCAAATGACTTTTTAGCAGGCGTAACAAGCTTGTACAACCATTCCAAGGTGTTGGATTTCAACCCTTGTGGCTATGCTTTTGTAGTCGAGGAAGAGGCTTTCAGCTTCTCGATTACAGATCTTAAGGATTTTCAAGGCAACAGAACCGTCCCTGTCGTGCTCGACTGGGCAGTGGGGAATGAAACTTGTGAAGAAGCTCAGAAAAACACGTCAAACTATGCTTGTAAAGCCTTGTATAGCCAATGCAACAATTCAAGCAATGGACCTGGCTATCTTTGCAACTGCACTTCAGGCTATCAAGGAAATCCTTACCTTCTTGATGGCTGCGAAGGTACTAATATATGGTTTCAACCATTGTTTGCTGATCCTCTTTCTGATTACACTGCTCTTCTTTCCTACTTACCAATTAATCTGTTTCTTTTGATAAAGATATCAATGAATGCGAAGTCTTGAACCCCTGCAATGGAACATGCAAAAATTTGCCAGGGAGTTTCGAATGTTCTTGCCCAAAGGGATACGAAGGTGATGGAATGAGAAATGGAACAGGTTGCCAGCTCAAGGGTCAGCTCAAGGGATCTACCTTGCTTTCTACTGGTTTGGGTTAGTATCCTCATTCCATTAACATGATTTGACAGCTAAGATCCTTTTGGTTAAAAGGTGATTTCTCTGCAGGTTTAAGCACAAGCCTTCTAGTTTTATTTCTGGGAATTACTTGGATATATTGGATGCTGAGGAGAAGAAAGCTCATAAAACTCCGAGAAAAGTTCTTCCAGCAAAATGGCGGCTTCATGTTGCGAAAACAGCTTTCCAAACATGAAAGATCGGTTGAAACAGCCCGAATCTTTACTGAAGAAGATCTCAAGAAGGCTACCAACAACTATGATGAAAGTGGAGTCATTGGTCAAGGAGGGTTTGGAACCGTTTATAGAGGAGTTTTGCCGGATAAAAGAGTGGTTGCCATTAAGAAATCAAAAATAAGTGATCAGAACCAGATTGAGCAGTTCATTAATGAGTTGATTGTCCTTGCACAAATCAACCATAGGAATGTGGTAAAGCTTTTAGGCTGTTGCTTAGAAACAGAAGTCCCCTTGCTGGTTTATGAATTCATCACGAATGGAACAATCTCGGATCATATTCACCAAGAAAACCGTGCATCGCTGCTTACTTGGGAAATGCGTCTAAAGATAGCAGCTGAAACTGCAGGAGCTCTTGCGTACTTGCACTCTGCTACTTCTACGCCAATAATTCACAGGGACATTAAAAGTACGAATATCCTTCTAGATGACAATTACACTGCAAAAGTTTCCGATTTTGGTGCTTCAAGACTGGTTCCACTAGATCACACTCAACTGGCCACATTGGTACAGGGAACATTTGGATACTTAGACCCTGAATATTTCCATTCAAGCCAGTTGACAGAGAAGAGTGACGTTTACAGCTTTGGCGTCGTCCTTGCAGAGCTAATAACCGGGAAGAAGGCACTTTCTTTTGACAGACCCGAGAAAGACAGAAACCTGGCAATGTATTTCATTTCTGCGATGAAAGAGGATCGTCTTCATGACATTCTTGACCACAGAATGGTGAACGAAACGTGCTTGGGACAAATTAATGAAGTAGCCAATCTTGCAAAGAGGTGCCTGAGAGTAAAAGCAGAAGAAAGGCCTACTATGAAAGAATTAGCTATGGAGCTGGACAGTCTGAGGATGATAAAGCATCATCCGTGGGAAGATGTAGATTTGTACCCTGAAGAGACCGATCAGTTGCTTAACCAAAATATACTGTCAGAAGTTGACTATGGTGCTCTGGGTATCAACTTTAGTTGTAGTACCTCTGCTTACAACGGCACTAGGGACCAAATCATAGTGCCACTAGATGATGGAAGATAGTCAATACTAGGTAGAAATATTTTTGTATTCCATTATTTCACTTTATTAAAATCTTGAGAAGCTTGTTCTTCATCAATTGAAATAAAACTCAACTTCTACAAGTATGAGGTTTATTTATCAAGCATCTAAACCATCCAAAATAATCAAGTAAAAGCAGGCCAAGGTCAAAGGAGGTAAGTCTGCACAAGCATATTGCTTGCGTTATTACTCAGTAATTAAGCTAAGATGCGGGCTTGAGTCCTAAACCATCCAAAATAATCAGGTTTTAGGCAGGGAACAGTTGGAAAGTGAACAGACAATGGCCGGATAGTCCTCTCACTACAAACATTTATCAAGAAACTTCATTGGAACTGATTTATATCGAAAATGTTGGTATTTTATGAAGAAAAAAAGAAAAGGGAATGAAAAAATATCAAAGCAAAAGTCGTATTTTTATTCAATCGTAGACTCCAATTTATACAACTAAAATATAAATTGAAATGAGCATAAAAAGGAGAATAATATGGCATAATATCTATCCAAAACAACTAACAAACAATATCAAATATTTGCTAATTTATTTGTTATGGATAATCCTATTTTATTTTGACTTTTTCAAACTACATTAGCAGCTACTAAGTCAAAATTCAACACTCCTCCTTGACTTTGAGGCTGCAAATGCAAAGCATTTTAATTTTGGCATGACTTGGATATAGCATATGGGGATTTTATGATTTTATAGTTATGAGGCATAGGTATGATTATGGGTTTTGGGGCATAGGCATTTTTTTTTTTTTTTTTTGGTATAGGCATTTTTTTTTTTTGGCATAGGCATGGATATGATTTTTTGACTAGAGTTAAAATAACTCCTCCTCCTCATGTTGGTCAGCAACAGCTCTAGCTTCGCCTTCTTGTTGTGATCTGCACACAATTGTGATGTGACCTAATTGACCACATTTGTTGCACTTTACATCGGGCCTCCACCAACACTTGTGTTGTGGATGATTGGTTTTTTTGCAGTAAGGGCAAGGTGGATAATTTTCACTATTGTTGTTTCCAGCATTTGCAAGCTTCTTGTTGTGATTCCAAACCTTTTTTTCACCGGTGGGCCTTGTTTGTGCTTGGAAAGCTCCTTCGACGGCTCCTCCTATTCTCACAAGCCTTCTTTGTTCTTGAGCCTGTAAAGCATTAAGTAACTCTGCCAATGAAATGCTTGACAGATCTTTTGCATTTTCTAAAGAAGAGATAGTGACTTCATACCTCTCTGGAAGTGTAACGAGTATTTTTTCAATGATTCTTTGATCAGGAAAATCCTTACCTAACAACCTCACTTTGTTAGTAAGGCTAAGCAACATGTCAGTGTACTCCTTCACAGTTTCTGACTCCTTCATTCTTTACATTTCAAACTCTCTGATCAAGTTTAACACTTGCATATTCTTCACTCGTTCATTGCCTTGGTATTCTTCTTTAAGATGATCCCAAATGGCTTTTGCTGAAGACAGGTTCATGATTTTTGTGAAAATATTGGGAGAAATTGCAGCATACAAGTAGGCCATGGCTTTAGCCTTCCTTGTCTTCCTCTCCTTGTGAATCTTTATTTGGTTCACAGTTGGATTGGCCGGCAAATCAGCGACTACGTAATCTTCTTCAACTGCTTCCCAAAGATCTACTGCCTTGAGATGGACTTTCATTTTAATAACCCATACTTGATAGTTGTCGCCACCAAATATCGGTGTTGCCGGCATTCCGTGACTTGATTCTGCTTCCATCTTTGCAGATTGTTGGCTTGAGTTTGAGTGTTTGTGAATATGATTTTTTGTTTCTCTCAACTCACAGGTCCCTCAAGAAAAAGGGGCTCTGATACCATTTGTTGGTATTTTATGAAGAAAAAAAGAAAAGGGAATGAAAAAATATCAAAGCAAAAGTCGTATTTTTATTCAATCGTAGACTCCAATTTATACAACTAAAATATAAATTGAAATGTGCATAAAAAGGAGAATAATATGGCATAATATCTATCCAAAACAACTAACAAACAATATTAAATATTTGCTAATTTATTTGTTATGGATAATCCTATTTTATTTTAACTTTTTCAAACTACATTAGTAGCTACTAAGTCAAAATTCAACAGAAAAATATGTGTTCGAAAAGTAATGACTATATTTCACTATCTTTATCATCATAGCTTGAAGGATTCACTGAATACTTAAAATAATAATGAATTTGATAAGAACCAATAGAAACTCTCATTTGATTCCAAATTTTAAATGAAAAGTTAGCAAAGAACACCTCTGGTGCAAAACTCCAGTTAGAACTACTGTTACGAATAAAGATGCCCTGTTCTTAGCTAGCTTTCAGTTCTATATTGGAAAATGTGTGCAGATTTCGTGACACTGGGAATTTATTCAAAAGGACAGCCCTACAAATTACTAATTAGAGCCATTGCATCAGCGTATACAATGGATGTTTGACGATACAAACTTTGGGGCTTGTGTCGCAGTGGAATTGGTCATATCACCTGTCGTGACAAACCAAGTTGGAGTCACTTGAAGTAATGGTTGGAGAGATCAAAAGATTGGTGTCTTGTGCTAGTAACATATTTTAACACTGAAAACTAGGAGGATAACACTCATTGTTATTATTTTTTTTTAATTCAATGTGATCCAGATTCCCAGTAGATTACAAAAATCAGCTGACAATGATGGTTTTAGTATCCTAATTTCCTTGACCTTGGAGGTTTGGATATCAATGGTTACCTAACATAGTTCTATATCGCCCAATGTAGGTGGCTGTTAAGTTCCAAAAATTGGCTTTTAATGGTTGCTAAGCTGGCCAGCGTCCCGGGTTTGGAGCTATATGGCCGTTATTCCCAATGTGCAAAAGTGACGGACAGACATGCAATTTATCAATTAGCTAATGAACTTTTAATCATCATCTCTGAGTTGTCATAAGATATTGAGATTATCATTTTAAAGAATTGACTTTGGATGGCCCAATGCAGCGGTTTATAGAACTTTGTGATTGTCTCCGAAGTGTAGGTAAAAAACATTTCAGGATCATAATCCCATCTCTTTAATGGCCGGCCAAATCGATCTATATGCAGCATCAAAGAGATTTTATGAATCCTACAAAGACCATGGATTCACATGGACTTCTCCTTCAGCTGCTTCTGAAAGGAGTGATTTTTGCAGCAATAGCAGTAAGGCCTGTAACATCTCAAGCTATGCCAGGCTGCCCGGGAAACCGTGGCAACCTTGGTATTCCGTACCCATTTGGCACACGTGAAGGCTGCTATCTAGATGAGCCATTTTTTATTACTTGTCACAATAATTCTCAACCATCTCTAAGGCAAACTTATCTAAAAGTCATAGACATATCACTGGAAGGTCAGCTGCGAATTTTAGCCCCAGTGGCCTACGATTGCTATGACGGGCAGGGTGACAGAACTGAAGGTGTTGGATATGAGATCATGCTATCCAGGTTCTCAATATCGAACACGCGAAACAAGTTCACTGCTGTTGGTTGTGACACCAAAGCTACGATTACCATCTCCCAAAGCAGGTTCACGACAGGCTGCTTGTCTATGTGTAGCTCTACCAATGATCTAATCGATGGGTCATGTAATGGTATAGCCTGTTGCCAGACTAGAATCCCCAGAGGCATACGGGATTTTGGAATATCTGTGGGAAACTTTTACAATCATATTGAAATATGGAACTTCAATAACTGTAGTGTTATGCCTTCTTGGTGGAAGAAGATCACTATTAACTTCACCTCCATTGACCACGAGAATCTGCGTCTTGATTATTCTATGTATAAATCATAAATATTATAAAGAGAAATACCTAATCAACAGCAAAAGTTTTGAATTTTTAAAACTTGTCGTGGCATAAGTGTTCTCAAACTTTCGAATCAGATGCACAATCATGGGATGAAAAGTGCACTCAAGGTTTAGGAGGTGATAATTAACCGAAATTATAATTCTGAAATTATCTCACTTAGAGATAATTTTATTTATTTTAAGATAAAAATTTATCTCATCTTATTTTATTCAAATGGACTTATTTTGATCACTTTAGAATATTAATTGACCATTATCAATTATTATTATTATATTTATCTACATCTCTCACTCAAACATGATAGGTCAATTAATACCCAAAATATGAGTATAACATTTTTTATCAAAATAAAGTTTTATACAATAAAATGAGTCATGCGACCTGCGAGATATAATTAAGAAAAACATAAGTAAAATATTCATAAGAGAACCTTCAGATCTAATCTAATGAAACTTCTCGTTGTATCTCGACTTAGCATTATCTCATTCTTTTTATAAGAAATTATTACTTTATATATACATATTCGCAGTTGTTCAAATATCATAAAGATATCACAATTGACTAGATAGAGAATATATATTCATAAAAATGGTTAAGTCTTCTTCTTGTACTCATATTAATCCATTTTGAATCAATTATTCTCCCATAAATGTTCCATGAATTGAATGTGTCAACAACTACAAAAAAACATACGAAAATAGCATTTACTGACCCATTATTTTGTAATATAGTCAAGAATTCCAAAATACACAATATAAGGCATTCACAAAAAATTTGTTCAAAGGGCTCACACAGTGAGAATGAGGGATATCTCAATTTGTACTCACTTCCCAAACTCATAAGCACTTGTAGTATGAATTACATGCTATGGTGATTTCTTGCCACTAAGAGGCATATGTCACTCCCATGAGCATACAAATCTCTTTTCAGGAGCACCTTCCACTATGTGTTGGAATTGGCTCATATTAAACTTATATGATTTTGGAATTATCATGTTTCTCCGTTACAAAAATAGCCTTATCTTGGTACCTATCCAAGGTGATACTAATATTCATGTGGATGATATAATATTCCAGTATACTTACTCCAAAAAAATATTGTGTCTCATCTCTGTTCACAACTATAGTGATAGCGGTGATCATCCAAAAATATCTTTCCAATAAATGCTTACCAATTTTTTTTTGTGTTTTTGTTTCAAGAAAATAATAAAATTAAGGGAAATCACTTTTCGATCAATGAAAAGTGATTACCTAAAACTAGAAGGAGATTCAAAAAGTGACATCCCGAGTTAAAATCGGCACTTGAAACTTCTTCTTCGCCTCCGTCGAGAACCTCTTGCGTCACCGCCGTTGAGCAGCTCCTGTGCCATCGCCATCCTTCGACTTTATCTATCAGATCTTCCTACTTTGCCGCCTCTGTCCGTTAACTCTTTCTACGTCATCACCATCCATCGACTCCTCCTGCATTACCGTCTCTGTCCGTTTGAGCTCCACCTGCATCGATCAACCTCTCTTCGTCTATGTCGCACTCCGTCAGCCTCCGCCTGCGTCGCCGTCTTTGTTGGGCTCCATCTAGATCCACCTCTCTGTGTCGCCGTCTCTGTCCTCCTCCAAATCTGCCTCTCTACGTCGCCGTCTCCGCCTCTGTCTGTCTCAGCCTGGGTCGCCGTTGCCATGTTCGCCTGCATTTAACCCTCTCTCTCTCTCTCTCTCTCTCTCTGTTCTTCACTGTGCTTGGCGGACTTATTTGGATAATATTTGATATGGAAATTGTTATAGGTTTGCCTGCCCGACGTGGGCAAAATCAGAGGGGGGTACTGTGAACCCCACCTCCTGCATGGCCGCCGCCTCGGCCAAGGCAACAGATCACCACGCTGTATTTGATATTATTATGTTTAGATATTTACTATTATTATGTATTTATTTATTATATTTTTTATTTTATGTTATAGATTTGATGAAAAACAAAAAAAGAAATCTAATTTTTTAAAGTATCACCAAATATTGAAAAAGCTTTTCCAACAATATTTAAAAAACACTTTTCAATAAATTATTTTTCCACGTGAAAACACTTTCTTACAAACAAACAAACAACCAATCGATGATATAAAAATATTGATTCTATTATTTTCCTGAATCACTGATGCAACGGAAGTGACATGCTCGATCTAGCATTATTAAGGGAACGAATGAACCCTCAGTGATGAACCAAAAGGGGAGGGTGAGGGTGAGGGTGAGGGTGAGGAAAAGAAATATATTTGGCCGTGCAATTGATATTTTGGCATAACCAAAAGGCATAGGAAAAAAAACACCACAAATTAATTACGTGGTAAAATTTATGGCCAAACCTAAACCAAAGTGATTTTCTATGTTGCACGAAAACACCTCATAGGTGCCGTTTCTCCATTTTCGAAACGTTTCTTATTCCCATTTCGAATTCTATTTATGTTTATTTTTTAAAAAAAATGTCCGTTTCCACGTTTCCGTTTCCTATCGAAAACGTTTTCCGTTTTCGTTTCCATGCAACATAGATGATTCTTTCTTACAGCCCCCAAGAAGGCAAGTGTGATGCTGATGACAGATGAACGAGACATAGAAAATTTGATTCTGACACAAGACGGAAGCAACCTCCAATTGTTAGACTGGACTTGCAAAAGGAGCTAGGCTATCTCCGAGCTTTCTTATTTCATTCTTTATTATATTATTATAAATAATTTATTTTTTATTTTAATTTTACTTTAAAAATTATGTCTACTCTAACAACACTTTCCATTCTTTTCTCTATTTAACTCCCTATTTTATTTCTTTATTAATAAATTTTAATTTTATTTATTTTACCTTACATATATGTTTTAACTACTATAAATTTTTATTATTTATTTTATAATTTAATAATAAATATTATGATATTAAATATTAATAATATAAAAAAACACAAATCACCCAGAAGATAAAAAATATCAATCATATAATAATATTATTGCCACCGTAAAGAACTCAATATCAATATCAATATCAAAAAATACAAAACTCAATATCAATCATATAATAATATAAAAAATATACAAAATATACAAATGTAATCACAAATCACCAGGTAGACGCTATGAAATAAACTCCACGAGGAAGACACTGAAGCTGCTCGTTGCCATTGCAGTTCGTGGTTGGCATCGCTAGAGCTGGATCTGCAACTAGAGATAGCAAATGGGCCGGCCAACCCGCCTCCCTCTTGGCCCCCCCCATTTGGTGGGCCAAGCCAAATTTGGCCCATAAGGGAGGCGGGCCGGGCAATAGAAATTGGGGCCTGACACAATCTTATGACCCTTAATAAATGGGCCAAGGCAGGTCCGGCCGACCCATGGCCTATTGGGTTAGACTGGCCCGCCTAGCTGTCTGGGTCGGCCTGTGGCCCTTAATAAATTATGTTTTAATTTTTTAAACATAATTTTTTAAATATTTTTTATTTATTCTCAAATACAACAAAAAAAAATTTAAAATATGTTTATAAGTAATTAGTTTAAAATATGTTTTTTAAAATATTTTTTTAAAAATATGTTTATGTTTGTAATTTGTGATAATTAATACTATTGATAAAAATATTTATGATATTACAAAGATTATACTTGTAATGATAATAATTTTTTTAGTAAGATCATACTTTTGTTCTTGAAATTTATCAATTCACCTTCAAATCTTTTATATTTTATCAATCCATATGTTGCTTTTACCATATTATTATTAGTTATCATGACTAAACTTGAAATGGTAATTAAAAACATAATTTTTTAAATATTTTTTGGTGGGTCGGGTCTGGCCATTTTGGCAAGCCATTTGGTGGGCCGACATATGGGCCATTTTGGTGGGCCGGGCTGGGCCATTTGGTGGGCCGGCATACTGGCCATTTTGGTGGGTCAGACTGGGCCATTTGGTAGGCTAACACCCAGGCCATTTTGGTGGGCCAGGCCGAGGGCCATAGATCACTGGCCTGGCACGACCCGCATTCTTCTAACTGGACCGGCTGCTACAGTACCGGGCCGGGCTATGAGGTGAGCTGGCCCATGGGCTACCCAACCCATTTGCCATCTCTATCTACTACTGCCGTTGCTGGTCGTTGTTGCTGCTGTTCGTGGCCGTCGTCGCCGGATCTGGTGTGTGCCACAGGGTCTCCTGCTGTTGCCACTGCCCTGCAACTCTTTTCACCCTTCATTCATCTAGTTTTCTTTTCCCGCCTTAAGCAATTGGGGGATGAGGGAGATATAGTGAGAAGAATTCACTCGTCAACATTAACGAGCCATTTGAAGGTTGTCAAATTTTTAGCGAAGAAATATAGTTATAGTAAGCTTTGCTAGAGCTCATTTTCAATAATATTCTTGCCACAAATAGTTTTGGCGAGCTAAAATTGACTCTACTAGAGATAGCCTAAGGTCATTGCTAGCTTTCTTTGCTCTAGCTGAGATGTGAGAGAAATGAAGATCATTGAGTTTTCTAAGCAAGATCTTGAGATGCTTTAATTTCATACAGAGGGCATAGTAGGTCGTGCCCTCAACATGCTGCTGCCATTCCGCACTAACCAGGCTACAAAAGTCTTCATGATTAGCCCACATATTATAAAACTTAAAAGACTTTCTCCTCAACCTTTCAAGCTAAAAAATGGACACAATAATGCCTAACAGAGCAACATATATATACAGGGCCGGACCTTCCATAAGGCCTATGAGGCAGCTACCTTAGGGCCCATGGAAATTTCACAATTTAGGGGCCCATAAATTGAAAATGGCTCATGCAAATTTCACAACTAGGGGCCATGGAAATTCACAACTTAAGGCCCCATGCTTTTTCCGCCCGCCCACCCCCTTTTCGCGACCCTTCTCCCTTTCTCTCTTTCGCTCGCTGCCCTAGCCCTACCTCTTTGACTCCGTCGCGCCTTGCCCTCGCCCCCCTTCTCGCGACCCTTCTCCCTCTCTCTCTTTCGCTCGCTGCCTTAGCCCTACCTCTTTGACTCCGTCGAGCCTCGCCCTCGCCCTCGCCCTCACTCTCGCCTCTCACTGCTGCTCCGTCGCCAGTAGCTCGTTGCCTCTCTCTCTTCTTGCTACTCCTCGCACTTCACCCTCGCCCTCGCTTTCTCGCCTCTCGCTGCTCGATCGGCGATGGCTCGTCCTCAACGACTTGCCTCGCCCTCGTGGCCGGTGGCTCGCTGCTCGGGCGCTCACCCAGCAAACATCACCTCTTGCTGCTCTGCTTGGTCACTGGCTCGCCATCGCCCTCCATCGCTCGCCCTTGTAGGTTGTGGCTGGTGGCTAAAAACCTCTTGATTGCCGATTGGGTCATCAAATTAGATCTGCTTCTCAGATGCTCTAACTCCATATCTGCTTCAACTTTCAGCAGTTAGTTGTTTCTTCATTTCGTTTCGTTTATAGTAGTATCCTTTGTTTCGTTTCGTTTATAGTAATTTTTAATTGATAATTTAAAAAAAATTAATTTTATTCTTATGGTATAAATATTTATTTTTTTATTTTTTTTTATATTTTATTATATAATTTGGGGCCATTTTCACGTCTTGCCTCAGGACCTCAAAAACTCAAGTCCGGCACTATATATATATATATATATATATGTATGTATGTATATATGTACGTAGGAAGGTCACTTGTATCCACAACTTTCTTTTGTGGGTTGCCCAGTATGAACCTCTTCCTTGGGAAAACTATCTGATGAATTTTAGATAAGACCCATTTGAAGAATTTTCTGATTTTTAGTTGTGAGCTGCAAAAGAAATTAGCGACTCACTGTCTTTAGACCACCAACTCCTTGTCTTTGCTTATTGCCTTTCACAAGAAGTAATTGTGCTTTACACTTTTCTTCCCATTAGTAATCTCTTCTTTGTGACAATTGCAATGCTCCACTCTGGTCCCATTATATCACATAACCATATGCTAAACTAATTCTTTTCTCCAAATTTATATAAAATTTTAAATCTATATTCTTAATTTATTTTTGGTATTTCAATACGTCATGATATCCAAATAAACATTCAAACATAATATTCATATAAAAAAATAGTTTCATCCTAAAAAATTGGCCTATCATAAACAGGGGCAGAGTCACGTACAGTCAAGGTGGGCAATTGCCCACTTTGATTTTTAAAAAAATTTATTATATAGAATAATTTAATAATTTAAAAAAAATTCTAAATGCTCACCCTGAATTTTTAAATGGTCCATTTGCCCTTTCTTGGGACACTTATCCTTCCCTTCTCACATCACTCGCTTCCCCAATTTCAGGCTAGCTCCTTGATTATGGCCAGCCATTTTCACATCATTTTTTCCATAGTATAAAAGTAACGAGTTTTGAAAGATACTCGTTATAAATAATGGCTTGAAACTTTAATATTTTGTAAGATTATTTTATAATATAAGCATCGTAATCTTTTATCAAAATATAATATCAGTGTTTATTTCTTTTTTCTTGTTTGAAATTATGATGATCGAAATAATTTTCTCACTTTCTACTTCTTCAAGTGATTTCCAAATAAGAAATTATTTGATCAAATTCCTAAATACAAATGCTATACAATTTTTTTATGTAAGTTAATCTTCTTTGACTATTTCTTTAACTATGTTTTAATTAAAAATGATTAATTTTTTTCATTTCTAGTTACAAATTAGTCAATTACATATTTAAAATTATGACATAAAATATATTTTCTATCATGAACTTTATCAAAACTCGACTACGCAATTGAATTAGAGATCAATGATTGAACGACAGTCTGTCATAAAACTTATCAAGAATCAGTTACACAATTGAATTGGAGATTAATAATTGAACAACAGTTAAGTTGTGTATATTAAAAATTAAATATTTAATAAAATTAATAATGATGTTATTATATAATATTATTAAAATATAAAAATACGTCGATTGTATAATTTATTGATATATATTTTTTAATATTATATCATTTAAAAAAATTTATACTATTTAATTTTTGCCTACCCTACTTAAAATTTAAAAGTGTCTTAGTTTTTGAATGGGGCCTTTATTGATATTTTTAGAAACTCATGGACTTTTTCTGTACATTTTAAAACTTGAGGGGTTGATGAGTAAATAACGGAACCAAATGGATCCAGGTGTAAATGACAAAATTCCCCCTGGGCCGAGTCCATTGAGGGGAAACTGAAATTTTATCTCAACAACCTTTCGGATTATATTTTGAGCTAAAAATTAGATCTTAGAATTATTCTATTTTTAAATTTGAACTCACACACACTCATCAAATTTACCATATTGTATCAAAATGGTAAACCAAAATATTCTAGATTTGAAAATTACTAAAATAATTAAATTACTAAAATATTCTAGATTTAAAAATTACTAAAATAATTAAATTAACATCTAAAATTGAGAGGAAAAAAAAAAGAAGAAAATTCCTAAATAAACAATGGCAATGGCAATGGCAATGGCGGCAACACTGTTATGCTGCGATCGTGTCTGTCACCTCAGCTTCTTATAGTACATAGGGCATATTAACTCGTCGTCTTTGTCTACTACTACTACTACTTCTTCTTCTTCTTCTTCGCCTGGACACGACCACGCCGATTGGCCTTCTCGATTATGGCGGCGAAGACCGATCGTTCGGGCGATCACGAAGTTCGCCGGATGGAACCTGGATTTTCCCGACGACGGCCGCCTAGAATTCGTGTTAACCTCTTTCAGCAACATATCGTGGCAATGAATCTCCGCCGGTAGTTCTTGCGGACTCCGCCGGCTGTCGACCAAGAACTGCCCGCCGTCAGCCTCCGTCTTCAATGCTCTCATTCCATCTCTCTCCGTGCCGCCGTGAGCCGGCGCTGGCGCGGCCTCTGCTACTTCCCTTTGCCTCGGTCCTGTATCTCGCTTCATCAGTAGCAGCCTTCCGAACATCGCTACTAATTAAGAATGGAATTTACTTCAAGAACGAGGATTAACTGGTTTGATCTCTCTCTCTCTCTCTCTCTCTCTCTCTATCTGTCTCTGAATGATCATCGAATGCGTACAGTGTGTGTATATATAGAGAGAGGAGAGGTTACGTAATTCTTTTAGGATTTGGAAATTAAACGAATCCTTATTTTAGTTGGAATTTGAAATCTTAAAATATATTAATGTTTGTTTAATGAAACTTAAACAGAGAGAAATTCATGTTCTCCTCAAACTGGGTTTTCATTAATAATAAATAATAGAAGATACATCCAAAAATTAAAAATAAATAAATAAAACTAAACTGATTTACATTTATTAGCTCTAGATAATCGAAATTAATTAATTGAAAATTTGAATAGCGCATCTAGCTAATCCATAAATTATGTTCAAAATCTTAATAATCCTCAAATATGGCACCGCACCCACAAGGCAAGCACTCAGTAGACTAGACAGTAGGTGGTGTTGCTTAGAGCTAGCCCAGCCCATTGGATGGATACACACCCTTGGAGCTGAAGTGTGTCATTGCTATCAAGTTTTTCTACTTCTACTTCGCCCCCCACAACAAAAATATCAAATTTCTGCTTCTACAAGGCCAAGAACAAAGAAAGAGAAGCTCAAAATAGAATAGAATAGAATTATGCATTTGTTATACGTGGAGACTGGAGAGGCTTGATTGATGTTACAAGTATACTTCCACTTACAACCAGGGATCTCTATGACTGACTCTTTACAAGAAGACATAATAATAAATACAGAGTTGCAAAGAAAATCTCTCCATCTACTTCTCTCAGCCTTGATCGATTCTATAAAACATTATGGCTCCCAACAAAAATAAATAAATCTTTTATGTACTCTGTTCTGTTCTCTTTACAAGGAGGGATTCTGGCTGCAAGAAGAATCCGAAGAAACCGCCTTCTTCTTCTTGTTCCCTTATTCGTCGCGGTTCGGTTCGGTTCGGTTCAGTTCACGATCGCACTGACGTGAAACCGGAGGGCAGATAGGCAGGCCACCAACCGAAACTACACCTTCCCATCGGATGAAGGCCGGGTTGTCTCGGTCTGTACGGATGGGGAAGACGATGATGCAGTTACGGAGTTCGTACCTCTAGAGGGACACGAAGAAGGAGAAGGCAGCTTCTTCGGCAGCATCTGTTCAAAGTAGCCCTTTGGCAGCCTTGATGCTTCCGAGAGGAGTATGAAAGCCATGAGGGTCAAGACCAAGCATTTGTGCCTCCAAGAAGCTGACATGTTGAATGGCCCGAGAAGCGTCGGGAGCCCCCTGCTTTAGCTTTAAAGGAAGGGACTTTAGAAGGGTTGCGGCAGCAGACATGTTGAGCACCGGTGAAGGCTGCCAACTTGTTTGCTGCAAGAAAAGCTTCACAATGGCAGACAAAAGGGCATTTAACAATTCAAAGGTGTTAGAAGCTCATGCTGCAGCATGGTATTATCTAATACAAGTAAAACCTGTATGCGTGAAGATAAAGAGGAATGATTTGGCAATGGCAGACAATGGGATGTTAAAAAAATTCAAAAGCTCTTGAGCAGCAGCTCATGTCTTGCCCTTGTTATCTGAAAAAAGCAAGACCTGTGTGCGTGGGAAGATGGAGGAATTTAAGGAATACTATCATTTTTCCTTTGTGGTGGTCCCGAACCAGTTATTTAATTAATCCTCCAGTCCTGACAGCAGATTCTGTGAATCTTGTTTTTCTCTGTCGGGCGAGGGAACAGCCACAAAATTTATGCCCCAAGATGGAAGATGATAATTTCACCAGCAAGGTTGCTTACCATATAAATACATATATTGACATCTACATGGTATGAGTCTTATATTTAACAAATCAATATTTTCTTCCTCCCTGCCATATTTGTCTAAAATTCACTGGTAATTAACGATTCTAATTTACTTAAGTAATATTTGTTAATCAAGATATAAATAAAAAAAAAGTAAAATATGAAAAACATTCTAAATAAAAGTATTTTTTATTATATTTGTTAAATTCATTTGACAGTTCTTGAAAAATAAGTCACATGACTTTTTATCTTAAATTTTTTAGATAAATTTATCTTTTCTCCTTAAGATAAATTTATCTTGGATCTTATAAATAAGAAAAAATGACGTATGCCCTCTATTGTATTCTAAAAAATTTAACAAATAGTTTGATAAAAATCTCATAATGTTTCCTAACTTTATATTGACTATTTCATATTTTAATATAGAAAATATTTTAATTTTAACTTAATATATAATCTTATCTTATTTATTTTAATAAATAAATAAGGTTGTCAAAACAACTCCTCCACAGAGCAAAAGACTTGCATGTGAAAACCACCATTCCCCCGAGTCTAGCTGAGGGAGTTTCGTGCATGGGGGATGCCCATTTTAGTCGGCCCCAAGCACACAGCCACAGCTTGCACAGACAGGGTCACGTGGGCTTGGACAAACTCTGATTCTCACCCAAAAGCATTAGAAGAAGTTGAGTTTTAACCTTCTAATATCAGGTATATATTCTCAATTTTTCAATGTAGTATCCATGCACAAGTAATGGTCATAATAATACATGACTGGCATGATACCTATATATGTTTGTAGCGACATGGAACATATACATCACCAGGAAAAATAGCCACAAGTTTCTTCCAATCATATTAGACCAAGGCAACAATTCTATTCATCTGTTATATATTGCATGATAACAAGCACAATGAAGGCATCATCATCAATCAGCATCCAAGCATGTGTCATTTAAAAATGTCCACATGAAATCCTTACAGCCCATCCACCTAAACACTAAAATTTCTATCATGAAACCATGAGGACAGTATTCTTTAAGCCTCTTCAGGCAGATAAGAAAACCAGACAAGGCTTAATAGAAAATGATCTAATCATTTTCTAGGGAGTGCAAAAAGAAGCATCTTGTCAACTTTGTTACTATCATACCTACAAAGAAGATTGTTTTTGCAAGATGAAAAGGATGAGGATATCAATGGTACCAGTGGGACATCATCATGTTTCATGGAAAAAATCCTAGCTTAGGCTGTGTTTATTTCTTTCACGTACTTGGCCAAAGTCATGAAAAGGATGAAGAATAGTAAAGTTCGATTAGATAATATTCTAATAGAAGCATAGAAAATACACAGCAAAAGAGGGCATCTTTTGATTAACAAAATATTTAGTGTGATCCTTAAATAGAAAAGGATGTCAACCCAATAGAGAAAAAAACACTTTTAGTGCCTAATTATAAGAAAAAAAGATATGTGCAAAGTTGTGAAAAAATATAAAGGGATCAACCTAATGAGCCATAGTGAAACTTTGGGAGAGGGTAATTGAGCAAATATTAAGGAGAGAATTAAAATCATCCAAAACTAATTTGGTTTTATGCCTATAGGCCAAAAAACAATGGAAGTTATTTACTTACCAAGATGCTTGATGAAAACGTCTAGTGGTAAATTCATAGACTTAGAACAAGCTCATGATAGTCCCTAGAGAAATTTTGTGGACAGCGTTATAGAAAAAAAAAAAAAAAAAGAGTTCAGATTGCTTATACATAAACTATTAAGAGCATATTTATCAAGCGAAAACATATATTAGGACGAAAAAAATACTTAGGCTTTCCTAATTAGAGTTGAATTACACCAAGGATCTGCCTTAAGTCTTTGTCTCTTTGCTCATGTGATCAATGAACTCACAAAGTACATTCGAAAATAAGTGCATTGGTATATATTATATGCAGACCATATTGTCTATGATGAATGAGACAAAAGATGTGACTAATAAATTTGAATATGGAGATACACCTCCTAAGTCAAAAGTTTTAAATTAGATAAGTTTGAAACTATGTTTATGAAATATGAGTTCAATAGAAATAGAACTCTAAATAATGTTATTATGAAACTTAAGGATTAAGTTAGTCTGAAAAATGATTAGTTATCTTAGATCTATTGTTCAAAAAAAATTATGAAGAATGCTACTCGTAGGATCAAGGCATAGTAGTTAAAGTAAAGAAGTGCATCAACCATTTTATTCAATTGTAAAATTCCTTTTAAGGCTAAAAGGAAAGTTTTATTGGATGATTATGAGACCATACTTGTTATATGGCTCAAAATGTATGACAATTATGTGCAAATATATGCAAAATATGAGTGTAGTTAAAATAAGAATATTATTGTACATATATGGGTATACATGAAAAGATAAAACATTATTTATAAAAAAAAAAAAAGACAAAATAAGAAATGAGGTCATATATAATAAGATTGGAGTGAGCCTATTAAATATAGGAAAATGCTATTGGTACACCTTTGTGTACACCTTGGGCTACACAAAAGTGTATCGATGACAAAAAAATCATTCATGAGGCGCATAGAGACAAGGGGTATTTTAGTCATAATACCCTTTTATGTAGCCCAAGATATAAAAAAATGATATACATTTAACATGATTCTTAAATATAAGATACAAGTCATATTTAAAATGGTTTGAATATGTGAGAAAAAAATCAATAAAAGCTTATGCAAGGCAAGTAGATGAAATGGAGGAAATATGTAACAATTAAGAGGGATACCCAAGAAAAAAAACTTGGTGGGAACTATTAAAATGTATGGAAATTTAAAATTCATACAACTGACCACATCTGTGGGATTAAGACTTGGATGTTGTTGTTGTTGTTCTTGCTGTGCACGGACAAAAGTCTCCACCAACTATGCCTTGATGCTAAACATTTTGAAGTCACGATCCGCAATTGGGTTGCCTCTAATATGTTAATTCAATTTCCAAACTCCAATAAATTAATTTGGGGAAAGAATAAAAGCAGGACTTGTATATAATAAAAGGTTGCACTAGACAATGGATTCTGACCAACCTAGATACTCTTCTAAGTTCTAGCTAGGCCTATTGGTGGAGGAGGCTTTACGAAATGTCAAGGGCCATTAGAATGAACTTCTGGTGGGAAAATGGGAAAGCACCTAAGAGTTTAAATAGAGAACCAGACAGATCATAAAACACACAAGTCTTGCCATCATGTGGAATGCATGAATATGAGTACTAGACTAACTTTATTAGAGGCAGCAGATGTATAAAAAGAATAATGGTCCTCATATTGCTAGAGGCTTTTAATTGTGAAAGTTGAAAGAATGTTGAATGTAGGATAACTTAAATGCAGGGTTTTGTACTAAGGAATATAATTTATTAGTTTAATTATCCTTCCACTTATGTACCATTGAAGAGACTGGAAAAGAGCAAATATAAGCATACCCAACCATGCATAAATGTTGGTCTCATATAGACTCATAATAGAAATCAAATTGGCTTTCTTAACCCATTTTCTAATCTTTTGGGTAGTCATAGAGCTAAAGACTAGAAGAATTTCATTAATTGTACAGGTGAAAATTTCTCAAGTTTGTCCTCACAACCTCCATTTAGTTTAAGCGTAGATTTCACAAGCAGCCTTCTCATGCACTAACAAGTACTTGGTATTTGAACACTTTTGACATATTTCTTTCGTGTCGAGTGACAGATTTAAATGACAAAAAAAATACAGGTATTCGACCTCTGGGTTTATCAAGTGTTACCAAGAAGGGTATGGTTAAATGAGATGTCATGGAAATGTAAATATACTCCTGTCCCTTCAAAATCCATCAACATGAACTACTAGTTGCTGCTGAAGTTATTGCCTTAATTTGCAGCTTCCTACTCTTAAAGAGTCATAACCAAAACATAAAGATACAGTACCGAAGGTTCAAGATGCTTAACAAAGTGGATTTTAATCAACTTACATGATACATAAGATCAAGTTCTTCTATGGATCAAGAATGCATATAGAAGGAAGATTAGAGTTTCACTTAGAAAAGAAGAAACTACAGTAAAAATAAAAATGAAGCAAATAATAGAATTTAAAATTTATTGCTGTATACAATGCTATAGTGTAATTTTACATTTCAATCTGAGCTTATTCCCTCAGATTCTTGGGAGCAAAAAATGTAAATATCTTGACAAAGCAGAGGCGTATTATAGGAATAGATTGACCAGCTCAAGATAAATTAATACAGATTGATAAGAAATGTTGTAGTTACATACTTAAAATAAAAAGGCCGTTTGAAAAGGCAAACAATACCCAGTACAGCAGCCAAAAAAAGGTGAGTGCGTCAAATTGAAGCATGGTGCTTATGCAATAGCTGACATAATTATCTCCGACTCCGTGGGACGCCAAAATGTCTTTTGAACACATAGCAATCCCTCATTCTCGTTTGAGTATCTTAATCGAACCTTCCAGTGTAGAGATGTGGCCAAGCTCTCCACCTCAGCTAAGGTTTCAACATCATCCCGTACAATCAAGTGTCCTTCTGGCCTCAGAATCCTATCAACTTCTGCAATCACTGGTAGTTTGCAGCTGCAGCCAGGAAACCACATCCATTGAGTTAGCAAGGACTGGGATTGAGTTTTTTGTTTATTATTATTATTATAACCAAGAGAGAGAGGTATTACAAAGTAAAAAAAAAAAACCTTTTCTTGAGATCAGAGAAGAGGTGATCTGCATGAAGAAGATCATAAGTTCTGGGGTAACTACTGAATGATTCACACCAATTATGATACATCCCAAATAACCCGCGCTCATATATTATTGGAAGTGTGTTTGGAGAATCGATTGGAACTACATTCATAACCCACACTTTCAGGTCTTTAAGTGCTGCAGCAAACCTAAAAGCACAAGGAAGCGGTAATCATGAAAAACACCAAGATCAGATAATAAATCATTTGTGACAGGATAGAAAGAAAAACTGCAATGATTGTAATAAGACTTAAAAGACAATAACAATATTGGAGGTAAACAAAAGAAATCAAATTCTCTTAAGTAGACAGATCATGGTTCATGTTGTACAGGTTAGTCTCACAATATCAGCTATGTGATGGAACAAGATCGTACCAATTATCTTCATTCAACACTATCTCATGAAACTTTTTCATATGAAGATGGTGTTAGAATTTTACCTCATCATTCCTTCACTAGAGGGTTGTGATAGGAAGGGTATTCGGCATAAACTTTTGCCACATTGTTCTCTTGAATAGATTTGTATTGTTAATGTGACTTTTAGAAGTCAATTCACATTATGAAAGCTGTGCCACCAGCCCTAACTTGATTAGGATAAGGTGCAGTTGGTGATGAGATGCATCATGCTTTGTCATATTAAATATTCAGTTACGACACTGAGAAGGTTTGCCGATTAATGTAAAAAGAAAAATAATCCTTCCCACATGACATATAAAATAAACAAATAATAGTATAATGCAGAACATGGAATATATTCCCTAAAGGCTCCACCTAAAAGTCACTAGACAGAAAGCACAATTTCATATCTGAAATTAAATGGGCACCTATCAAGATTATAAGCTTTCATTCTAGAAAAGTTAGAGAAACTTCAAATGCTTACCCTCCATATACAGCTTTCATGTCCATTACATTCCTCACCGAAGACCAGCTGATTCCTAAACCATTCAAATATGACATGGATACAACATGTTTCCAGTGCTCAAAGTCCTTAGCGAAGTCATCTGGAGCTGGTTTGCCATAAACTCCAACCTGAGAACGTTTTAACCAGTAGGGTACTTCCTCTATCCTCAGTGGCCATTGTTTCGGCCACTGTGATCCACGCTCTAACGCACTCACCGGCACCTTGTGAATGCATGCCTGAAGTGGTACATTCCTAAATAGATAGCCAATAACCAAAATTAGTACACGTGCTTAGAACATTCACCAAGGAACAGTAAATGCAAGGGCCAATAATTTTACAGTAGCAATCAAGTGCAGGACTTTTGGAGCCATAACATCAGAAAGACTACCTTCTTACAATGAGCATTTTGTCCCCCTCAATCATCTTGTTTCTTACTTGAGCTAGTCACTCTTAGGAGTTTGCTCTTTTTCCATTCTCCATAGATCAATAGACAAGATATGTCTTTGTGTTACTACCAGTTTGAGGTTATAAACTAAAACAACAATACAATTAATAATTGGATTTCCCTACATGCATGCAGTGCTTTGTCTTGGCTTTGGTAAGTGAACATTCCTGGGTACATATTGGAAAATTTTTATCAACAAAACAAACTTTTTAACAAAATATATATGTTCCAGAATTTTATCAATTATGGACACATTTGAAATAGTAAATAAATATCTAATACTAATTAGCACCATGATGGTCCCATCTAAAAGGATATTTACCAAACTTATTTTATATGTGTTATAGATACCTTCCTATTTCAATGTTTTGACATCTGTAATTGAAAAACCTCCTCTTATTCCTGGACATTTGAACATGTAAACTTTAACATACTCCCCAGGCTTCCCATTTCTAGACCTAAACCAGTACTCCTATTATTTATTCCAATAATCACAGGTACAGAAAACAGTACCATGCTGCATCTGGGTCATCAGATTCTTGGCACAATGGAGGCTCATTTTTGGGTCTTTCATCATAGCACTCATTGGAAGTTGGCTTTCTGTATATAGCTGCACCAACTTCATTCAATTTATCTTTCTTAATGCTCATGAGATCCCAGCACATTGACTTTGTCAGTCTAGACATAGCTGCCATAAATAAACAGAAAAGAAAATTTTAAAAACATAAAGCAGTTAACATCAATCTCACAACTCCATTTCTTGCAAGAGAACCATAAAAGAGGCCAACAGGAACCCTACCTTTCCAAATCCCAGCATCTTCAGGCCCCTTTCTATAAACAGGAGTAGCAGACCACACAAAGTATCCACCAGGTCTCAAAAGACGATTCAATTCCAAGAGAAGTTTGCCACCTGCAGTCATCCGTTGAAATGAACTAATTAGCCAAAAACTAACATTAGAACTAAATCAGAGCTATAGAAATGGAAACAATAAGGACAAGAGGGGAAAAGAACCTTCAACATGCCAAGGGACTCTACACCTGGCACAATGGACAATGTCAAAGACCTTACTGGGAAAGGGTAGCCTCTTGGTACCCATAACTGCTGATACAGCTGGGATCCCCCTGTCAAGTGCAAATTGCACTTGTGCTTCATGCTCATCCTTGGGAGCAAATGACATTGCAAGTACATCTCTTTCAAAAAGATATCCACCAAAGCTGGCCACCCCACACCCAATATCCAGGATGACACGGCTTTGTTTACCCCAAGCAATTTCAGGAAGAGACTGCATTTTAGATAAGCATTCAAATGTCATCAGTCAAAAGATTAAAATTTCCACAAGAATCAAGGGTTTGTGTTAAGTCAATGTATTTCTGCACTACTTATGGATGAATTGACTAGACAAGTGCAAGAAAAGATACAATGGAGCATATTATCTGTTGATGACTATTACTTTAGTGGATGAAACAAAAGAAATTAGAATGTTTTAGAGTAGCCTTAAAATGAAGAGGTTATAAGATTAGACCTAAAACTGTATGTAAGTTCAGTCCAAAATAGAAATCAAAAGATGGTTAGATGAAGCCCAAGAAGTACCTAATAGTGACAAATTTCACCTTCTAGGCACTATTATGGGTAAGGATGGAAACTTTGCATTAATGTCACCCATATAAGTAAAGCAAGATAGACTCTGCAAATAAATGCTTCAGCTGTTTATGTGATTAATGCAAACGTAAAAGAGAAAAAGGAAAATTTTAAGAGGCTTTGTAAAACCGGCATGCTCTATGATAAGGAGTGTTGAATAATTAAGAAAATAGTATGCTTAGTAAAATGATTGTAGTTGAGATGAGGTACATATGCACTGAAATTAGGAGAGAGATCTGAACAAATGAATCAGCAAAAAGCAATTGAGATGGTTGGGCATGTACAATGAAGACCAACAGACCACCAGTTAGGGTAAGCAATAATTTCCACGTTAAGAGTGATGCTGCAGGAGATAGGCAACCGTAATTAACTTGGGTTGATAGGAAAGGCATAACCTGTCAATCAAATTTATGACCCAGAGATAGAGCTGAAAGGAGCAAGAAGATATGTACACAACTTCTAGTAGTTAGAAAAGGCCATAGTTGAGGTTTTTTTTTTTTTTTTTTTTTTGAAAGAAGGTTTAAATCTTTATTAGGCATAGTTCAGTTGACTAAACAGAGGAAAGAATTGGAGAAGGCACAAATTAAGCATGATAGAGTGTGGTGAAAGAAAAGTTAAAATGGGAAAAACATGAATGAATCAAGGTTCCACATAATTTAAGGAGCCATGTATCATTAATATATATGTATATATATTATATCTCACATGTACAATCACTAGGAAATGACAAGCTGCAAAACAAAAATATACTATCAAAAGAGAGCAAATCCGATAATGCAAGATTAGCATCTGAATTTGAGATTGTCCCAGGAGTTACAAATTGATGGCAATACCAATAACTGAGAACTCATTACAAATGTTTACAGAACAGAGAAGAAGTAATGAATGATGATCAGAACAGAGCCCAATGATTGGATGAAGTTATTATGTGATCTGATGTATAAATTTGATAATTTTCATACTACGACTTATGACTTTGAAGACCATGTGACAAAAATGTGGGCAACCCTACACTTTTCATGCATACATTATGCTTTTCATGCATTAAGGTTGTAATCAGATAAGTTCTAAAGTCTGTGCACAACTATATGCTCAGACATGTTATTCAAGTGTAGAAATACAGTTTTTCTTTCCATCCAGGATAAAGGGGACAACCACATCAAGAGAGAGGTGATCAATAGAGTATCATGGGTCATTTCTGACTAGAGAGGAAGGCTAGTGCAGCATTTATGAACCATCTGCACTTCACCCATTTGTCAATATACAAGAAAGCCATCGATGGACTTCCTCAGGAGAGATCTTTGTCTAAAGGTGAACGGGAAAATTGTACCCCAAGCATTTCAAATCACAGATAGGACTACAAGTAATAAACAAATACTCCCTATAAGCAAGCAGCTCCATTATCTAAACAGTCATAAAAAACCCAGATTGAATAACAGGGTTGTGCTAAGTTCACAGTAGTTCTGAACCTTACATCTAAATATTCACCATGTCTTTGTAGACGTAGCATCTTTGCATACATACATACATCTACACAATAATTGCATACTCATTGGAGAATCTTATGCAATTGTGGCAAGTTACACTCTAATTCCAGCAATGCTTTTAGAATGCTCCTTATATTTTCTAATTATATAACTTAACAAAATGACAAGAAAATGAATGAATCTCTTTCTCTGCCTTTCATCAGAAGAAATAAAAAATAAATAGTGAAACAAGCAAATAAGGTATAGATGAAGAAAAACATGCGTACAGACAGCTTCAAACAAATTCAGCAAAATATTAGATGAATAGAACAAAGCAACATGTCAAACTTAGCAACTTGAGGGACCAACATTCTGGATGAAATCAATATAATGAAGAGCCCCATTCTTAAACTGGGTCCCACCACCAGGAAAAGTAAGGTAATCTCCAGTGACTTTAACCCAATTTTGATGCCCCTTAACTTCTGCAAGCTTTGTGTGGGGAACATTACGGTACCATATCTGCAGATTTCAACAGAAAATTCCATTTAATCCAGACTAAAGCTTCAACAACAGTTTTCTAATATGATAAGCATAAATAAGCTTACCTGTTCCCTGCTTTTTGGCCATCTAACTGGTTTTTTGTATCCTTCTGGCAGAGGAACAAGGCAGGTTGGAGCTTCATCAGGACAGTGCCTCTCTCGATGTTCAAAGTGTGCAGTGCTCGGAAGTTCTCTGATAGCCTGCACGTTGTCAAGACAAGGAATATAGTCTGGCCCAGCAGTGACATTACAAAGTTTCCATTTGTACTTTTTGATATCTTTCAACGGAACAGACTTTTGCAATTCCTTCTCATTCTCAGACTCTGCCGCTTGAGTTGACCAAGGTCCATTCTGGGTGGAAGTCTCATTCAAAATCTCAGATTGGGATCCAGCAGAGAACATATCATTTGAGCTTGGATCTTTTGCCTCATCTTCCATCTTGGTTTCAGGAAGGCTTTCAACAGAATCCTTATCTTGATTTTCCTCAATTTTCTCATGAGTCTCACCTTCAACTTTATAATCACGTTTTCTTTCCTCTGTGTTTTGCTCTGTAGGTTTCTTCACGTTATCATCCAAATTCAAATGATCCTCATTTTGGCTTTCCTCCAATTCTGACTGCCCACTGGCCTTCACTTCATTGGCTTCTTCTCTTATCTTGCTAACTCCTGAACTGGAATCTTCATCTCCTAAATTGGATTCTCCGTATGAATTGGAGTCCGCTTCCTTGTTTCCAGCTCCATCATTCTCAGACCCTCTCTTCATTTCCTCTTCAGTTTCAGACTTTGCTTCAATGCTCTCCATGTATTTCTCTTGGGTTCCCTCCACCTCAATTGTCTTCTCCAGCTCTTTCTCAGGTAAGCCCTGACTATCATCGTCTGATTTTCTCTTATCCAGATTGTCTGTCAAGCTATTGTCTCCTTTTGTTGCATCCTCTGGCATATCACCTGGACCATCTTCCAATTGGTTAGCATAGGTTTCGGTTACATTACTTTTCGATTCCATCTCAGTTTTCTGAGAAGACAAATCTGAATTCTGAACAGGAACAACAGCTGATGACATGAGTATCCAAACTCCAACCAAACAAACACCAACAAACACGACGACAGTAACAGTTGAGCAGTAACTTGATTTCCTCCCATCTACCCGGGAATATTTTCCTAAAGCCATATTCAGGGAAGCACTTTCTTTATATTGTATACCTGGCCAAAGTAGACATAGATAATGAGAAAATCAGAAATCAGCAGAAGACAAACTTCATGCCGTGCAATATCAAACAGGACTTGAAAAGAAAGCGCTAGATGTATTAATCCAATGGACATTGAATAAAATCTGGCAAATGAATTAAAAGTGAAGAAAACCAAATAACAAAACAGAATAATGAATTAAAACCAAAAATGAGTAGAGTGTGTGTTCCTAAGGAATAAAAATCTCCAAATATCAACCAAATCAACGAGGTAGAGGTAGACAGCCACTCAACAGATCTGAAGGGCTGGAGATTTCAAGTATGGAGCAAACATTTTGCATGGACATTATTTTTTAAATGCACCTTTTCTCTATGGAAGCACATATATAAAAAACTTGATATATATATATGCATGCATTATAATCAATGTTCATTTCTGTAACTGTATTTTATTGTGTAGCAATGAGTTTCTAGTGTTTAGAATTATTAACCACCATGTCAACATAGTCAAAACCAAAACTGAACACTAGAAAGAAAGGGTTGAAAACTTTGTCAGGGGAACATGGCCAAATCCAAATAGCCTGAAATTTCAAGTAAGCTGAATTCCTGACAATTCCTTCGGTTTCAGTTTACTAATTAAACAGATGTGGACAGATTATCTTCCAGACTTCATCTGAATTTCTCAATTGAACCAAACTCTTCTCTATCACAGACTTCACTTCACCCAGTTAATCAGTCATGCATAGTGCCAACACAATTCCTTGGCCAAACACAGAACGATGAAACAACATAAAGCCAAATCAAAATATGTGTAGAGAAGAGGGAACAGAATGACTTGGTCATATACCTGATTTCTATGGGTCGATGGTAGTTTGTCAATGATCCGAATGGGGAAATCAGGGTTTTAAACTCAACTTATGAGTGGAGAAGATTTTGGGCAACTCTCCTAGCTGCTTTTGATTTGAAGAACACATGAGAGAGAGAGCCAGAGAGGATCAGCTAAAAGGCTGGTGAAGCAGTGAGATATCATGACCGGGAAAGAAGGGGAAGCGGGATGGGAAATTGGACCTAAATTTAATAAGAATAAAATAATATTATATCATCATTACCAATTGTACTTTATATATTGGCTAAAAGTTAGCATCGTAGCATGGCATTTATAATTTCAGTTAATTTTTAGTAATTACATTAATAATATAAATTTATTTAAAAAATATATGTATAATAAAGTTTTACGTTAAAAATACATACGAACTGACACCCAAATTATGGAAGAGAATTTGTAAAATACGATATTAATTTTTAATGTGCTTTATCATACAAGAAGGAGAGCCACATTAAATAAAGAAAAATTTCAAGATTTTAGAATAGAAATAATAAAAAATATAAATATATGATGAGAGGGCCATCTTTAAGGACAATAATAAAAGCACCCACCAACCGAAATTGGAAGACAGATAGGTTTTGCTTTCTTAAGGGTATGCCCACCATTTGATAGTGATTTCACAAATGTCAATGTCAATTTCAGCATCCACCGACACCCATCTCTCCATTTCTATATTTTATATTATAAATTAGTTCTATCAGTTATTTTTTAATAAAAAAATTAAATATAAATAAGATTTTTTTTTTAGTTTTAATAAAAATATGTAACTTCTTTACATCTAGGTACTAGGGGGCCATGCCATGTGCCAGCATGAGCCTTAGTGGCTTGACCAAAACATACATTCAAATAGCTACAACGTAATTAATCTATATATATCTTTCATTCTATTATATAAGGAGATGTTTGTTAATTAAGAAAAGAGGAAAAAAATGTTCGATATGAGAGTATTCTGAATGTTTGGTCTTTCCAACGTATTTGTTAAATTCATTTGACTATTTTTTAAAAAGGCCTGACATGACTTTTTATCTCACCTTTTCAAGTTATATTTATCTAATTCTTTCAAGATAATACTCAATTATTTATATGCCTCTCATATAATAGTTAATGTCATTTAATGTATTTTAAAATTTTAAATTTATTAAAAAAAATTATTTATTTAAGTCTTATAATTAATATTATTTAATATATTTTTAATTTTTTATATATTTTGATAATTTTTAAAATTTAAATGACATTATCCCTTTCATTGATTTTTAAAATTTAAATTCCTCTCTCTATAAATATTTTGTATTAACTAATACAATTTCTTTCACTAATTTTTAAATTATTTTATTTAATTTTATATTTTATTATCTATTATGAAAATATGTTTTGGCCATTTTTAATTATTTAGGTAGAATTATTGTAATTATAATAATAATTATTTTTACTTTTTAAATCTATTTTTGAACATGGATTTAAAAAATAAATTTTTATTTTTATTTTTATTTTTATTTTTATTTTTTGACAATTTATATTAATCATAAAATACTATTTTAATCATAAATTTATTGTTGATGTTAACAAATAATTTTGAATGTATTAGTAATGGGGATATTTTGATAAAAAAAAACTTTTATCTTAGTGCTTATCATATGCATTAACAAATATATAAAAAAAAAAGTACAATTATCAGTAGGTTTCAAAAAATTTAATAAACATTCTGATAGAAATCTTAAAATGCTTTTCAAGTTTATCTTGACCATTTTATATTTTTATTCGAAAAATATTTCTATCTTATCTTAATACCTCTTATCTTATTCATTTTAATAAACATCTCCTAAGTAACATTTGCCTAAATACAAAGTCTATTTAGGGAGCTCATAAGGGATAAGTTCAAAAATTAAAATAAGACATAAAATCCAAACAAACAAGAAAGCTACAAAAGACTCTAGAGACACTCTTACGCGAAGGGCCTTAGAAGACTTGGTGGGATAAATTGTGACAGACCTTGAGGGAGACTTGAGGGAGGGAAAGTCTCTTGTGGGTGTATTCCCATAATGAAAAATAGCAAACTAACCTCCCAAATCTTATCTAAAAAGTATGTAACAAAAAAGGATATCTAAATTTTAGTCAAACTCAAAATATTAGAGATACTTATCATAAATTTTTTAAACTTCTTTATAAAATAGATGAACTCTCATTCCTTAAAAGTAAGCAATTGAAACCTATAAAAGAACTTTTTTAACTTTTCTAACCACAAGGATCTAAATTAAGTATCAGAGTCTTTTTGCAAAGACTGTTTTACATTCTCTGGTCATTTTTTATCTTGCAGAGACTTAACAACTTGAAGTCAAATCCCCAGATAAATAAATTCATTGTTGTATTTGGATAATAACAAAAATTTTATTAGTAAGTAATTTTTTAAAATACTTTTTATAAATTTTATTTAAAAGAATTAAAAGCACTAAGTATAAAAATTAAGTTGTTTCTTGACTTGAATTTTTAACTTCCAAGTCATAATAAATTTAACAATAATTACATCACTATACACAAAGACTTATTTTTATTCAAATATTACTTAAAAAATAAAAACTGAACTACAATTATCAAGTGTCACTTAGTGAGTCTTATTTGAAATTTTTTTTATTTACACATGGGTAACGTAGGCCACACCTCTAATATATATATATATATATATATGTGTTAATTATGCTTAGGAAAATTCTATTCACAATCACATTTTTGCTCTTCGCAACTATAACTAAAATAAATTTAATAAATACTCTTCACAATCACTTTTATTACTTTTCTGCAGTCACTTATATTTCAAAATTATCCTTTCCCATATATCTCATACACTGCGGTGACGGTGGTCGCTAGATTCGAAAGAGGTGGCGGCCTCCAAACACTAGAGTTTGGAAGCATTGGCGGCCTCCGAACCTTGGAGTTTGGAAGTAACCAGCACTTTCAAATTTCGAGTCCAAAAGAGCAGGCCGCTTCCGAACTCCATAGTTCGGAGGCAGTCAACGCTTCCGAACCCCGGAGTTTGGAAGCACTGGCTACACATTTTAATTTTTATTTTATTTCAAACTTCAAATTCCACTTTATATGTATATAATATAATATCATATATTAAACATTTCATTCCACTTTATCCATTGTTTGCACTTTGTCTCTTGGACCCATCTGTTTTAATTTGTTGCAATGTTACGTGCAATGCAAGTGCAATATGTATATAATATATATATATATATATATTATGAGAATAATAATAATAATAATAACAATAATAATTTATTAAATCTATAATAATAATAATAATAATAATATGTATATTTTGTTGATAAAAATTTATTAAATCTATATTGCATGTTATGTTTATAATTGTTGGAGGGACAAATCTTGTCACTTTGCAGTGCTCAAGTAATTTAAATGGAAAATCACATTTTTTTAATATATGTATTTGTATTTTAATTCTCTTATTTCTTTTTTCTTTTTTGGTGATCTATACTTCCCATTACGTTCACAAGCAAGATGAATTCTAGATTTTTTTCAGAAATCCTAAATTCTGAACTCTTTATTACAGTAATAATTTCATTTTTTTTTTAATTTTCTTAACCCATCCAATCGGTGCTTCTCTAGTATCAAAGAGATAATAGAAGAAAACATTTAGATATATTTTTTCTCTAATTAAAATAATAATTTCAAAAATTTTATTAAAAATCTATCATACCTCATTAGTAGCAAACTGGTAAATTACAAAATCAATTTTCTTAAGAAATAAAAAAAATGAATAAAATAAAACACCAATTAAAAATCCGAAAACCCAACTTCCTGAATCCCAGGGTTCGGGAAGCATGATGTTTCCTGAAATTTGAGAAATTCACTAGTCCATACAATATTTACATACACACTAATTCGGAAACCAAGGATTCTCCAGAGTTTCCAACTTCCCAAACTCTTACAAACACACACTAATACATTTAGATTTACTTACTTGTGTGTGGTGATATTTTTTTGAGTAGTTATCTTTTTCGTCAAATTCTTCCCAGTTCGTCGTCAATATTTAAGTATAGTAATTCATGACTAACTTTGACTCGTTGATAATCTGAGAGAGAAAATAGCTGAGTAATAATAGGTATGAAACAAGAGGATTGAGTGACTTTGAGGATAAAATAGATTTTTAATTTTTTATGGCAGGTATAAAACGACGGACAACGAGTAAGAGAAAATTACAAAGTTTAGTCGGTGGAAAAAAGTGCAGCGTCAAATGGTTGCTACATAATGTGGGTGGTTGAGCATTGAAGATGAAGGGTAAAATTAAATTTTTACTTGAGGCTATTTTAGGTATATAGAAAAGTGACTGCAAAGAATAAAATCGTGACTGCGAATAGAATTTCCCTTATGTTTATATCCAACTATGCAAAAGAATATATCCATATTAAATTATATATATTTTAATATGGCACATAATTGAGAGGTATTGCATGTAATTAATGCATCTTAATATAATACTCAAAGAGTCCAGAGAAAAATAGTATATATCGAGGATTAGTAAGAAAGAAAACAACACCAACTAAATATCTTTTGAATTGAATGTAGAGAAAGAATTCTGGGATTAAACATGCTTGAGTTGAGTGACCCCTTAGAATGGCTGAATGGGAAAGCTCAATAATGGGTGATCCCCTAAAAAATTCGTATAGGTCCATCAGGATAAATTATTATGATCCTTCCTATCGCTCGATACGAGACATTACACTTAATTTAATGCACATTTAAAGAGAAATGATTATCAATTCATAGACTTTAGAACTTAATCTAATGCACATTTAAAGAGAAGTGATTATCAATTCATAGACTTTAGAACTTATATTTTTAAGACTTATAATTGGTATAAACAAGTAGTGATTTACTTAATTACAAAAGAATCATATAAAGTTTAAAATATTAGAAAAACATGTATTTGTGCTGCGTTTACTTTGTTGATATTTCAGGACTAAAAAAAATGAATTTTACAATATTAAAGATTAGAATAGAAAAGTACTTATTATCTTTAGTTCTATTTTGTAAATGATACATGAAGACAGACTCATGATAAAATTTTAGGTAAATTTTACATATTATCTTTGAGGTTTGCTTATATTATACTAATTATTTTTATGTTCTTAAAAATTATATCGATTTCTCATATAATTAATAAAATATTAAAATCAATCATTTTACTCTCATATATATATATAAATCTATCTCTCTTTCACACACACACATTCCCTTTCATTTATGCACTTTCTCTCTCTTCTATTCCTAATGGCGACTATTGTCTTCCTTTCTTTTTTTTGTCTTTCATGATTGGCAAAACCCAACAAATGTACCCAAGTAATACTTTCTCTCTCTATCTACTTTTATCTCTTTCTCCCATTCCCTCTCCGCCATAGAATCCCACCCCATAATAGGAGTTTCTTCATAAACTTATAGTCATGAATGGGTTTTTGTAAATTTGATGTTTTCTCAACAAAAAAAAACCGTTAATACCCATCACTTTTTTTTTCTTTTTTTTTTTCTCTCTGAATCTTCAAACGATTGAGAATGAAGGAAACAAAACTTTTTCATTCTTGTCCTAAGGTGAATCGTTCACCCCAAGCGCCCCCACACCCGGTCCGACAGAATGTGAGGGAGTTAATCATGGTAACTTAGTCGGGCACAGTGGCTAGACCAGTGCTCACTGCGCACAATGAGCCCCCCTCATTTTGAGAGATTGCTCTCACACTGCCACTGATGAGACTCGATCCTTGATCCTTGTCCCAAACTTCACCTTGGACATTTAATGTAACGCCCCGTAAATGCCAATTTAATTTAATTTTGGGGTAATTTAAATTAAAGGAAATATTAAAATAATTTGTTGTGATTTAATAAAATTTACTTATGTGATTTTAAGGAAATAAGAAATTAAAATAATTAATTAATTTGTTTTAGGAATTTCTGGAATTACAGGAAAATTAAAAGAAATTCAATAATGGGATTTTCAGAAATTTCGGGAGTTAATGTAATTAATTAAGTGGGCGTTAGTGCAATTAATGAAAAGTTTTGGGTGCTGGCGTGTATTGCAGAAAAGAGCTCAAATCACCTTAAATATATCATAATGCATATATAGGTTGAAGATGCATGCGAGCGCGAGCGGTCGCGCGCGAGGCGGCCAGGCGGTGGACGCGGCTTCGAATCCGCGGGCAGGCGCGCGAGGGGGGGGATTTTTGGCTGATTTAATTCAGCCTCTAGACGTCGAAACGACGTCGTTTCGTCAATGGCGGTGGCTCCCAGTGGCTAGCCTGCGCGCTGCCACGTGGCCGCGTCTCCTCCGCTTATTTTTGGTCGCATTTAAGCCCGATTTCGGGTGTGATTTTGAGCATAGAAACAGTAGCAATTTTAGAGAAAAACCAGCGCGCGCACGGGAGAAATTTCTGAGATTTTGGGGCTTCAAAAGTTGGATTAAACTCCGTTTAATCCCTGATTTAATTATCCAGGTATGTAGAGCAGCTAGTAATTAATATTCTGTACGGTCAGAATTTCGTTTTGCGTCCAATTTTATTAATTTTGGCAAATAATTGGGATATTACAGTTTGTATAATTTTTACTGCTTTTGGACCCAACGAGCCTAAGGATATCTCTGTTAAGGCAAGTTCTTCTTACCTATTTCGTCGTTTCTGTCGTTGGCGATTTATTGGGCCTCCCTTCGTTTGTTTCGGCCATTAATTAATTATGAAGTTTTTAAACGGTTAGTTTAAGATTTAATTTATTAAATGGATCTCGTGGGTTTTATTCGTTGGTTGCCTACGGGGGTTTGTGCCACCCCCCTGCCTGTTGGGAATGATGCCGTACTCACCCGGGACTAGGTTCTTAGCGGTTCGGGTATTAATTGGATTTTTGGTTATTTTCTGGCTGGAGCGGTTGTGCAGTGGGGGCTAGGATCGATGGTTCGGTGACGGAGTGACTGTCGTACGGACTACCTTAGGCCGCCGGCGAGTCTCTCCTACCCACTGACCGTTGACCGGTGCCAAGCACTGCTAACTTGCTTAGCCGTTATGTGATTATAGCATGCCTGCTTATATTTTATTCTCGTTGCATGGCTTGATGTGCACATGGGTACGGGCTGCATGTTGGGATTAACATGATTTGGTTATGCTTAGTCACGGGCATTTTAGCTTGATTATAATGCATCCAGCACGGGCATATGCATCGTGTGTGGCTTACTATATGGGCGGAGCATGGCCTGATGCTTGGATGTATGGGCGCCTGGTATCACGTTGATGCTCACTACGCCATTGCATTTTATGTGCATTGCATGGCTACTGATAGTATTTAGTTCTCGGACGGGAGTACCGTTCCGAGGGAGCCTATGGCTCGGTTGTCGGGAGTACCGACGTGGATACGGGTGACGGGAGTACCGCCCCGGGACAGTGCGCACAGGTTTGTTGAGGATATTGTTGCCTTCCAGGGCAGCGGCAGGTTGGTATGGGACTTGGGTGCCAGGTGTCTTGTGTGGGCCCCAAGGACCGGTATGTGCTTTCACTATACTGCACTGTTGTGTTGTAGCGTCTCATGACTTGTGTGTACTTGTGGGGCTGTGTTTGGGATGGTCTCTTCTTTTATTTATAGCCTTTCATTTCTTATAAACTTGCTGAGTCTTGCGACTCACCTTGCTTTCCATCATTCCAGGTAAGGGTAAAGCAAAGGCCGAGGGCGAGGATCGTTCCATTTAGCAGCCGGCCGCGTTGGTAAGGTGTACAGTTAGCTGCCCCCGTCATCTCTGATGTTTTGCTAGAGTCGCTGTCTTTTATTTTTGACTGTGCCAGGTTGTCATTTGTACCTCCTATTGTTGGCACAGGGTCTGTATGTATTTTTATATACTTCATGACCGCTGTATCAGCGGGGTGCTTGTGGGCATGCATGTTTACCGTTTTGCTTCCGCTGTTAAATTTCTTATTTATGCATGCCAGGGCATTTCTGTCTTTTGTCTATTCCTCTTCCCTTCTGTGAGCGCACTCGTTCGGATAGACCGGGTGGTTGGGATATCCGGGCGGGGGTGCTTACATTTAATATCGAAAAAGAATAAGTAGTTCATATTTATAAAACTCAACAGAGATAGGTGCAATGTTTAAAAATATAGATGTGATCAATATAATTTAAGTAAACTTTAAGGGTGGCCTATGAAATTTATCTTAAAATTTTTTAGTACTTATTTATTTTTTATAATGGAAGGAACAATAATATTGTGATAGAAATTTATAAGGGGATCTGCATCTTTTTTAAATAAAAATTTATTTAATTTTTAATGTGCATGGCGAGATGACTTTATGTGTATTCAAAATGGTATGGATATCATTTCATCACATAATAATGGGCCATGTAAACCGTCTATGAGTTTGGGCTCCATCTATATACATAGGATTTGACCTAATTTGGATGAGTCCAAATCAAATAGGGGAAGAAGCAGGGCCACTCAAATCACTACTTCTAACTAATTATAGGTTAGTAATTCGCTAGAACAGTTATCACAATCCAGATTTAGTCCGATGTTTATTTATAAGATGGTAAACTATTTACTTGTAACTCTGAAAAACATCCTTAACATTTATCTTATGAGTCAATGAGCTATGTTGCACGGAAATGGAAACGGGAAACGTTTTTAATAAGAAACGGAAACGTGGAAACGGATGTTTTTTTAAAAAAATAGACATAAATATGGTCCGAAACGGAAATAGGAAACGTTTCCGAAACGTTTTGAAAACAGAAAAACAACACCTATGAGGTGTTTTCGTGCAACATAGCCAGTGAGTGAGTCACTTGATTGGTCTATGCAGCAGTTTACTTACACGTAAGGAGTCTTCCCAGGAAAGCAAATCGACATATATGAAGTGCATTCTTATCCAAGTGTCTGCATATTGATGGTATACAATTTAGAGTCCTATCATGGCTAAAAGCATGAGTTTCTCTCCCCTCTTCGTCCCTTCCCCTTCTTCCCTCTTGCACAAGGAAACAAGCACCAGAAAGTAAAGAGCAGAACATGAGGATCAGCAGCTGATTGATTCATGAATGAACAAAATGGTCTTGGTTTTACAAGAATTGTTGAGTCAAGGTTCCCATTTGAAGAATTGGGTCAAGTACAAAAGAATCATATGACACTTAACAATCCTTGTCACAGCTCTAGATGTTTGATCTTGAGTTCTCACAACGGGCTTTCCACTTTCCAATGAAAATCTCCTGCAGTTCCAACACTTGCAAGAAGCAGCAGTAGCTGAGGAGTTGCCTTGAGATTGTGTTGCTTATTCTATACAAATCACAGAAGGAAAGCAACAACAGCCTGGAAAATCGATTTAGGACTCCCCCAAATTTTGCGAGGTTGCGTATCTTCTATACCTGCATTTAATAAGCCGCTGATTTGATCTCCTTGTCTTCCCTGAAAAGATTTCAACACTCAAATTAACCTTATAATCCTCAATGAAAGATAGGTCTCAGTCCATTAGTTGAATGTGCTTTTGAGCACGAGGTACCTGCGCAGCATCCTTGAGCGGTCCCCAACATTCCACACGGTTGTACTTCTTCGAACAAGAATGGAAGTAAACGCGAACAAATGCATCCATTAGCTCTTGACGCTCTGTGAAAAGTAGAGAATCTCCATGCATCACAGCCTGAAGAACCTGCAAGCCATGGCAGAGCATTTTAGTCATAAATCATCCATTCATCAACCACATCCATATGGGCTTGGCCATCATTCATTATGTTAAGAATTCCAATTTCCAATTGACCATCAAATTGGAGCAAGGGTTTGCGTGCTTTGTAACTGAATGCGATATCATTCTGTTAAGCTAAGTTGAACTTACCAATGGCATCTCCTTGGAGAATATGTGGTATCTGAACTCGGCAGCTAGGTCTAGCAAGAGATTAGGTCCGCTCACATAGCAATGGATATCTAAGTACATATCCCCATTCACTTCCTTCCACTCCGCAACAACATCATCCTTACTGTACCACCCCTTCAACTGCCACAGAAGATAGATGTTTCAAACATTCGACATCAGTCACAAGCTCTTGGGGAACACAGTTTTATTGGGCTAACCAAAAGCATTTTTCTTAGAAAGATCATGGTACTATTCTGCACCAGTCCAGCCAATTTCACAAACAGCATTGTTTCCAAAAGTTAGGAACAAATCGAAGCTAAATTAGTTGTGTTATAGCATATATCAGTATATAACACCTAGATCAAAAAACAACAATAAGAAAGTCTACCTGATCAAGCTGGATAGCATTTGAGATGGTTAAGGTCAGATTGGCTGTGAAGTCACAGTGGGAAAGGGTGTAGGTCCTTGGCACAATTCTTTCGTACTCATTCATCTCTTGTTCCATCAATATGACTTTCAGCTTCGAAGCTTCAAACCTTGCTGGGGGGCCTAAAAGCCTCACTGCCTAGAAGTATTTATAGAAAAAGTCCAGCAATTTTGGCAGTTAATGAACACAAATTTCTGACTTTGTAAGTTGTCTCACAATAAACTTTGTATCCAACAATTTTAACTCCTTCATAAGCACATCTAAGATTTGTATCTCAAGTTATTCAGAATTTCTCTGATGCCTATACAAATATAAGTAGCTTATTTCTTTTGGCTAGTGAAAATGCAGAATCTTTCGCTTGCATGAGTGAACAAAATTTATCAATTGGGGGGGTGGGGGCTGGCAGTTCAACTAAAAAGAAAATGGTGATAGTATTCTGTTCAGCTGAGTTAGTCAATGTGATGGAGCAAATAAAGAAAAGTAATAATGATAATTGTTAATTTCTACCAAGCTTAATCAAATGAAGAGGTTAAATCCTACCATAACTCAAAGGTGATTCTGTAATTATTTTGTGATTTGTAATCAACAAGAAAGGGAAAATAAATTGGACAGAGAAATTGTTTCTGTTTTATTTACTATAACCTAATGAAGGTAATTTGGACATTAAAGGGGGAAATTACCTCCAATGATTTAGATAATTGTGGAAACAGACTCTTTGAGAGAGAGCATGAGAAAGATTGCGTACAAATATGACCATCTCCTAATCCTCATAACGTGCAGTCTCGTGCATTTAAGACTGTTATATTAGTTGAATAATTGGGCCAATGTAATAGGCTGTAGGCGTCGATCTGTTGGGCTGAAGCCTATGTAAATAAAAGTCTCGGATAAAGCATAGCTGGAGAAATGTTCCAACATGTTCCCGAGTAAGTTGTAAGGCAAGTGGGGAGGGCATAACTGCTTTTGGCGCCAATTAGGCCATAGATCAGTATAAAAAGGAACTGATCTATGCCTCTGCCCTTATGTTTAATGAAATCAAGAAATCAGTTTCCTTCTCAAATTCTTTTCCCTCTCAATTTTCACTCTCTTTCCCTCTAATTCTCTCAATCCTCCCTTCTCTCTTTCTCTCGCCCTTCTCGATCACTCAAGAATTCACTTGTCAGATCTGGAATCTGACAAATTGGTATCAGGGCAGCTTTCCTAGCCGGCACTTCTGAGGTTGAAAACACAATGGCTGACAGTACTAGCATGAAACAAATGGAGATGCAGATCCAGCAAGTCACTGCAACAGTGACCAAGGTGCAACAGCGGGTCGGAAATATGGAGGATGCGATCGGAGTTGTGGACAAGAAGTTGGAAGTGGTGGCAGATCGATTGAGGGGAGATATGTGCATCTAGATCCGAGAAAAGATGCGGGAGCATAGCAATATGGTGAGAGATCAGATGCAGCAATTCATGCTGATGTTCTCAAACCAGGCGCAGGTAAGAATATCCCCAGACTTTCCCCCTCGTGAGCAATTGGACCCCATACTCCCAGGTATTGGCACGAGCCATAGGGCAATGGGGTCATCGAAATTAGGAGGTGAACCGGGGCAAATAGGAGAAAGAGTCATGGACCGAAGGCGGGGAGTGGTCGTAAACTCCGGTCGCTTTAATTTTCCAGTACCTAAATTAGAGTTACCGGTGTTTGATGAGACTAAACCAAGGGGGTGGACCCGACGATGTGAGAAACTATTCAATATACACCAGGTGACCGAAGACCAGAGAGTTAACCTGGCCGCAACATACTTAAATGACGTAGGCTATATGGTTCCCAGGTTGGTCAGGAGTAAGAGAGGGCTACAATTGGGGTGAATTTGTTATGGGATTGTGTGAACAATTTGGTGAACGAAGGACAGTAGACATTGTAAAAGAATTCAACAAATTGAAGCAACTAAGGACAGTCTAGGATTATCAGCTCAAGTTCGAAGAGATGAAGTAGCTTATGCTCCAATAAAATCCTTACTTAATAGAGGATTATTTTGTATCAAGTTTCATCAGTGGATTGAGCAATGATCTCAAATGCATGGTGAAGATGATGAGACCAAGATTGTTGCAGGAAGCAACAGAAGATGCATTATTACAAGAACTTATTGTTGAGGCCTTAATGAAGAAACAAAGGGAGCAGAGCAGGGGAATAAATTCGGGAATGATACCGTCTGGAGACAAAATGCAGAACAAGGAAAATTTTAGAGGAGGAATAGGGGTAAAGTATTTGACCAATACCCCCCATGATTCAAATTTGCCCTCAAGAGATAAGATCTTTGAGCAAAGAAGGATTGCAGGTTTGTGCTTTAGGTGTGGGGATAGGTACACCCCTAGGCACCAATGCAAGAAACAACTGCTCTTATTAAAAGGGGCAGAAGGAACAGATGAGGAAGAGATCGCTGGGAAGGAAGAAGACGAAGATGAGGGAGGAAGGGGCCATTTCCTTGCATGTCATAAAAGGAATGGCCAGTAACAAGATTATAAAGGTGGAGGGGAAGGTTTAGGAAAGTACCCTCATGGTCTTAATAGACAGTGGGAGTACCCACAGCTTCATAGATGAGGGAATAGCTAGAAAGATGAAGTGGCCGTTAGCCAACACTCAACCACTCTTGGTAACTGTGGCTAATGGAAACCGGGTCATCAGCAAATCCGCTTGTGTGGGATTTTGCTAGGGAATGCAGGGAGAAGACTACCAAGCTGACTTAAGGTTGCTCAAGTTAGGAGGACGCCATATTGTTCTTGGGGTTGATTGGATGAAAGAGATAAGTCCAATCAACTTTGATTTTAACAAAATGAAGGTTACCTTAGAGAAAGATGGAAGAAGGGTGGTATTACAGGGAAATATGGAAGTGGGCACTTGCAAGATGATCAAAGGAAAGAAGCCGCAGAGGCTGTTCAAGAAGAAGATGTCACAAGTATCCCAACTATTTTCAATTAAGGCCACTGAACAGCTGAGATTAGAGAGTGAGGCATACTCATCAATCACATCCACTTGGCAGGTACACGATTTGGCTCTCCTTGATGCACTTTTAATTGAATATCAAGATTTGTTTGTAGAGCCTAAGACCCTTCCCCTCAAAGATCTTTGGATCACACCATACCCCTTTTACCTAATGTTGAACCGATGAACATTAGATCCTACCGATACCCCCCAAAACTTAAATCTGAAATTGAGAAGTTTGCCAAGGACATGCTAACTCAATCTGTGATCCGACCCAGCCATAGCCCATTTGCTTCTCCCGTCCTATTAGTCAAAAAGAATGATGAAACATGGCAATTTTGTATTGATTACAGACAACTCAATGCCATTACCATCAAAAACAAATTTCCCATTCCTATTATTGAGAACCTTTTGGATGAATTGAAATATGCCTCTGTTTTCTCCAAACTGAACCTAAGGTCGGGATACCATCAAATTAGAATGGATCCTAATGACATCTCCAAAACAGTCTTCAAAACACACCATGGCCACTTTGAATTCACTATCATGCCTTTTGACCTAACCAACGCACTAGCCACATTTCAAACCCTCATGAACCAAATCTTTGAACTTTTTCTCAAAAAATTTGTGTTGGTTTTCTTTGATGATATCTTAGTTTACAGCCCCTCTTTTGACCAACACTTAAACCATCTTAAGGCTACATTCAAAATCTTGAGATTCAATCAATTATACATCAAAAGGTCAAAGTGTGCTTTTGCACAAAAAACAAGTGGAATATCTGGGGCATATCATCTCAAAGGCTGGAGTGGGAACAGATCCCAAGAAAATTAAAGCTGTTGTGGGCTGGCCGAAACCTACAAACATCAAAGCTTTGAGAGGGTTCCTAGGGCTAACAAGGTAGTATAGAAAATTTGTAAGAAACTATGGAATAATGAGTAAGCCCTTAACGGAGATGCTAAAGAAAGACAGCTTTAAATGGAGTCCGCAAGCAAAGGAAACTTTTGAGAAACTTAAAAAAGAATTAAGTAAAGTTCTAGTGCTAGGCCTACTAGACTTCAGTAAGCCGTTTATGTTGGAGATTAATGCCAGCAACCATGGAATAGGGGTCATTCTTTCTCAGGAGGGAAGGCCATTAGCTTTCCTAAGCTAATCCTTGACTCTTAGACACCAAGGCCTTAGCATATATGAGAAAGAGCTAATGGCAATCCTCATGGAAGTAGGAAAGTGGTGACACTACCTGGAAGAGGGAAAATTTGTGATAAAAACGGACCATGAAAGCCTCAAGTCTTGCTACAACAAAGACTGCACACCCAATTACAAAAGAAAGGCATGACCAAACTTATGGGATTGGATTATGTGATCCAATTTAGGAAAGGGAAAGAGAATGTTGCAGCAAATGCCTTATCTCACTGCTAAGAAGAAGGAACTTGTGAAGCCATCTCAGCAATCGTCCTAGATTGGTTACAAGAAGTGACTGTCAATTACCAGCAAGATGAATGGGCAAAAGGCTTACTGGAGCAGCTAAGTGTGGACACCAATAGCAGACCCAGGTACTTACTAAACAATGGGGTACTCCAATACAAAGGAAGATTGGTTATCGGGAACAATGAAGCATTAAAGAGCAAGATCCTATAGGCACTCCATGAGTCCCCCATCAGAGGACATTCTGGCATTCAGAATACATGCCGAAGGGTCCAGCAGGTATTCTTTTGGCTTCAGCTAAAAAAATATGTTTGGGACTATGTGATGAGGTGTGATGAGGTGTGATGTGTGCAGAAGATGTAAGCATGAGACAGTATCTCGCCCAGGCCTTCTACAACCCCTACCATTACCAGATCAGGCGTAGACTAATATTACTATGGACTTTATAGAAGGGCTTCCCCGATCGTAAGGAAAGGACTACATTATGGTGGTGGTAGATAGGTTTTCTAAATTCAGCCACTTTATTGGGTTATCCCACCCATACACAGCTTAAGAAGTTGCAAGGACATTCATGGACAGTGTGGTGAAGTTGCATGATATACCACAATCCATCGTTTCGAACAGAGATCGAATATTCACTAGCTTTTTCTGGAAAGAATTAATGAGGCTATTGGGCACTAAACTATTGATGTCAACGGCCTATCATCCAGAGACGAACGACCAGACAGAAAGAGTGAACCAATCGTTGGAGCTATACTTGAGATGTTTTAGTTTCCTATAGCCTAAATGATGACACAAATGGTTGGCAGTTACCCAATGGTGGTACAACTCAACTTTCCACAGTTCCTTCCGAATGACACCATTTAAGGCTCTTTATGGCTACAAACCAAGACTCCTATCAGCCTTGGCCAGCCACTCTACAGTGGCAGCTGTAGGTACTTACTTGCAACAAAGACAAGACGTTATGAAACTAGTAAAAACGGAATTAGCTAAAGCATAAAATCGAATGAAACAGATGGTTGATAGGAAACGGAGTGAACGGGTATTCTCAGTGGGAGATGAAGTCTACCTAAAGCTTGGCCCACAACACCTCAAAGCTTTATCCCAGCAGCCAATATCCAAGCTCAACCCGAGATACTATGGGCCATTCCCAATAGTAAAAAAGATTGGAACAGTAGCCTACAAGTTGCTCCTACCAGAGGAAACTCAGATACACTCGGTGTTCCACGTTTTCCTCCTCAAGAAAGCCATTGGTACACAACTGCACAGCACTTTGCTGCCTCCTATGAATCGAGCTGAATAGGAGGATGTTGTGCCCGCAACCATTTTAGACAGGAGAGTGGTCCGCAGACATGGTGCCCCCCTCATCCAAGTCCTAGTCAAGTGGTCATCTCTCCATGAGGACAACAACACTCGGGAGTACCTCCCAAATCTGCTCCCTCAATTTCCAAACTCTACTAGCTTGCTACATATTTCTTAAGGACAGGAAATGCTTTAAGGGGTGGGGATTGTTATATTAGTTGAATAATTGGGCCAACGTAATAGGTTGTAGGCATCGATCTATTGGGCTGAAGCCTATGTAAATAAAAGCCTCAAATAAAGCATAGTTGGAGAAATGTTCCAGCATGTTCCCAGGCAAGTTGTAAGGCAAGTGGGGAGGGCATAACCGCTTTTGGCGCCAATTAGGCCATAGATTAGTATAAAAAGGAACTGATCTACACCTCTGCCCCTATGTTGAATGAAATTAGGAAATCAGTTTCCTTCTCAAATTCTTTTCCCTCTCAATTTTCACTCTCTCTTTCCCTCTAATTTTCTCAATCCTCCCTTCTCTCTTTCTCTCGCCCTTCTCGATCACTCGAGAATTCACTTGTCAAATCAGAAATCTAACAAAGACCTCTTTTATCTAGATAATTGTTGGGGGTGGGGAGTGAAATTTCCTACAATTTTCCATCTTATGTACATTTTTAAAAATTATTTAGGCACAAACCCACCATTTGCTTGGCTAAACCAATCAAACACGTGTAAGGCCAACATGTGTGATGGTCTATAAAACACTCGCTATACATGTAACGCTCTAGAAACCAGACATGCTAAAGAAGTACACAAAAATCTATATGGGTCACTTCGGGTGATTTGATCTTTATGGCAGATAGGTAATAGGTTCATATTTGAAGTTGAATCTGATAATAGAGAAACTATCCTGCGAATTGGACTAATGAAAAGGTTTGGATCCAATGTGGTGGAAGGTTAGGGAAGGAAAAAGAAGGCGAACAAGTACTGCATAATCCAACAATTAGACAAGAACACAACTACATTGCAAGATGTAGAATGGCCGAAATGAAATGATGGTATTAAATTAATCACAGGAAAGAAGGGGGAGAGAGAACCTGGAAGACGAGGGTATTGTAAGAGGAGGGACTTCTGCTTCTGCTTCTGCTTCTGCTTCTGCTTGTGTTGGCGACTGAAGAAAGTGGAACGGGCGAGGTAGAATAGGAGGTGGATGGCTTTGGTGACTTGAGTCTGCTGCTGCTGTTGGCGGTGGCGATGGAAGAAGGCCAGCAGTCTCTATGTGGTGAAAGTGAAGGAGGGGAAAAGGCATAGGAAGTACATTGCCAGGCCATGGAATGATAATGCATGGCAAACTCATCGTCTTCCCTTCCCCCTACTCTTCTTCCTTCTTCCTCCCTACCCACATTCTCTCTCTCTCTCTCTCTCTCTGAGTCTGAGAGACAGAGGGGCTGTGTGTGTGGACATGGAAAGAGGAGAATCCAAGTTTTTTACAAACTCAAGCCATTGGTTTGTGGTCGTACAGCATGTGGCATTCACCACTCATTTTTCTTTCCTTTTTTTTTTTCCTGAAAATATAATAATTCACTCACAATTTTACTTACTTAATTATATATATATAAAAAAGTAAAAAGTGAGAAGTTTATTCAAGACTACCTTATCAAAAACTTAAAAAAGAAATTTAAGGGAACACCCTAAGTCTGGTCTGGTGATAAAGGATTGCAGTAGTTTTCTCTATCACTAGAATTAAACATTTGTATAAATAAACTCAAAGACAAATTTTTATATGCAAAAAAGCAAGGAAAATGCCCCTACATTAGTGGGCACGAGATCATTTAAATACTAACAAGATTAAGAATTCAACTCACGATTATAAACTCAACAAAGGAATATCATCGAACATCTGGAGTGCATGTTTTGGGAGGGCAAGAGCCAGTAGGTATGGCGCAGCATGGACTGGAGGGGTCGGTAGTGACACGTCGATCAGTTCTTGATTTCCTGATAACTTATGGATAACATTGCAGACGTGGCAGTGTCGTTTTCTTTCGTTTTGAAAAGGGATTATTGGCTTGCGACAATCTTCTCTTCTTTCTTTCTCCACGGCAAAGCAGAACGAAGGGCCCACAAAATGAGACTCAAATTGAATGGGACTCATCTTGTTCCAGTTGATTTGATCTGAGAACATAGTTTTGGATCCCATCAAATTCTTTCCATCAATAATGGAATGAAAATAGATTGCTTGAAAGCCCTTTCCATCAAGTTCTTTTCAAATGAACACTTTTTATGTCCTCCAAATTAAAGGAGATTGGATGGATATAAACTCATCTATCTAATATTTTTATCCAATTCAATTATTTTTCATCATATCATCTCCCAATTTGTTGGATAATAATTTTTGAGAGAAGATGTCATTTTTTCGAAGAAGATTTTTCTCTTGAAAAAGGCTGCACTTACTACGTTAGTTGTTTAAAAGAATCAAATAGTGTATTCTCCCAATGGAGTCGTTCTCTTAGGACAACAAATAAGATATTCTCACGACAAGATACACACAATAAAAAAATATATTATTGCCCTGAGCAATAGCAGTCCGCCCTTACCGTCTCTCTTGAAAAACTCATTAAAGTTGTACTTATCTGGCAAAGGAGAATCCTCCTAAACCTAATCTATGCTTAAGTCAAGACAATTTTGTACACACTTTGTGCATGTATGAAACCCTAGAAGAACACAGTAACCTCTCACTTAAGCCTAAAATCATTGTTAACTTGCTTGTTTATCTGGAGGAGTGTCATTTTCTTCTCTCAGACAACTTTAACCTACTTATTCAACACCATAACCTGCATGTTCATCACTATAATAATCTTTGTTGACTTAAGTATCAAAGGGCATGCGAGGGAGGAAATTCTCCGCATGCCTTCTAATTGTGCTTTGTCATGCAACAATTCCTCTCGAACAACAAAGACATTTTCCCCATATAGCTTCTCGCATCTCTTTTGTGGAAAATCTACTGTTTGTTCAAACTTGCAATTGCTTCTTCAAAACATATCCACTCACAAACCTCTCTCCTATGCAACGACATCCTCTTTTTCGGGACTAGTGGCCACCTATTTGTTTCGTGCATCGCTCTACCTTGGTCCGACTATTCCTATATTATAAATTTCAATTGTTGTATTTTAACAACAACACAAACAAATAGACATAATATTGGATTTCCATTTCCTTCTTTTTCATTCCATCCATTTATAATTTATTTTACTTTATTTCTCCTAAATGCAGCCTTAAGGTTCATTTGGTGTGGCTTAAGGTAAAATTTAATATTTAGAGTATGGATGTTTTTAACAAGCAAGTAGGTAAAAAAAATTATAAAATATTTTGTATAAAAATACGAAAAGTGACTTGTTAACGAGAGAAGACCAAATATCCTTTAAAAATGCTACCTAAAGCCTAAAAAATAGATTAGTTTTTCGATCGAAAAGCTAGTTATATCTTTGTAATTAAACGCTTCCAAGTCGTTAATTATTTATTTGTCATCTATATGATTCAGATTGTCGATAGTATTGCTAGGCTAATAAATATTTTTTATGATAATTCGATTGTAGTTTTTTTTTTTCTAAGAGTAACAAAAGTGAATATAATATCCCAAAATTTGGAAATAAATAATAGTTATTCAAATCGGTATTTGAAGACATTGTTGAATATTTGAGAATTTAAGAGGAAGTATTTATTTATGTGGTTTTGAGGAAAATAAGGAATTAAAGGTAATTAATTAAATTATTTGGTTGATAATTATTAATTATTGTATTTGTGGTGATTATTGAATATTTGTGGGTTAAAATGAATTATTAATTTATTTGGGTATTTCGGGATTTAAGAAAAATGTTTATTTATGTAATTTCGAGGAAATAGGAGATTTAGGTATTTAATTAAATTATTTCGGGATATTTATTAAATTAATGAAAGAATAAAATAAATTAATTTGGTGAATTTTTTTAAAATTTTAGGGTATAAGTGAAATAAGAGAGAAATGGAAGTTTGGGTGCATGTGATAATTTTTGAAAGTTTAGGGGTGCTGGTGCAAAAGTTGGAAAGTGACTGGAAGTCACTTTAAATATAACTGAAGGCATATTAAGGTTGAAAGCGTGTGCTGGCGTGAGCGATCGTGCGTGAGGGCGTCCGTGGGCTAGGCGCGGGTTCGATTCTGCCTGCGCACGAGAGAGAAAAATACTAATTTTTAATCAGCAATGACGCCCAAAACGACGTCGTTTCGCTTAAGGCGGTGGTGCCTCCACTGCTACCACGTGGCTCTCCCCTAGCCATTCATTTTTTAGCCTTTTAAAGCCCAAATCGGGCGTCTCCGAACAGCAAGAACAGCAAGGAAAAATAGAGAAAGAATGAGGCGCGGCAGTGGAGAAAATGGAAGAATTTGAGCCAAAAATCAAGATTAAACTTGGTTTAATCACAGTTTAATTAACCAGGTAAGTAAAGAATTATGTATTAAACATTTTGTACGGTTAAAATTTTATTTTGGGTCCTATTTTGTTAATTTTGGGAGTTATTCTATTTTACAGCGTGTATTATTTTGGTGGCATTTAAGCGTAAAAACGCTGTAAACGACTAGATACAGGCAAGCTCTCATCTATCCTCACAATTTCTTTCCATTTTATGAACCCCTCGCCTTCCCTTAATTCGTTTCGGTGTCATGTATTAATTATATGAATTAAGGTTATTATTAGTATGATTTAATTTAAATTAAATATAAAACTCGTTGGGGTTTTATTTACGGTATGCCTACGTGAGATTTTAGACCGTTAAATTATTTATATTCCATTGTTAGATTTAATTAATATGAGCCACGGTTTCATTAATCGCTATTAAACGTTTTACTTCGCAGCGGGAGTGCAAGAAAGGCAAGGAACGGGCGTGTAAAGACAAGCTCTTAACCCTCTCCTCATGTTCTTTAATTTCCGTGAGAGACTCCGTGATTTTTCATATTTTATCCTCTCCCTTACTCTAATTCGGTGCCTAGCATTATTTATTGAGGTATTGTTCAAATGTTTTAATTTAAATTAAATCCGGGACTTCTAGAGTCTTATTTATTGTATGCCTACGGGGGTTTGTACCGCCCCTACTCCTTTCAGAATGATGCCGAACCCAGCTTGAGGACTAGGTTCCTAGACATATGGATTTATTTTCAGTTTTCTCGGGTTTATTTATGGTTTGGTTAGAGCTATCGAGCAGTGTGGTAGGGGTCGGTTGTTGGTGACATTGGGGTAGACTATTGTATGGCCCTGATATGGACCGTCAGGTAGACACTCCTAGTCACTGGCCGTTGACCGATGCCGGGTACTACTGACTGGCTCTGCCAGTATGTGATTTACTACACGATTAGATTCATTATATTACTGTTCATGATTTGATATGCACATGGGTACGGGTTGCATGTGGGGATATTCATTTATTGAGTATGCTTGGACACAGACATTCTAGCTTGGTTAGGTTGCATCCAGCACGGGCATATGCATCGCGTGTGATTTACTATGTGGGTGGAGCATGGCCTGATGCCTGGATGTATGGGCGTCGGTGTATCACGTTGATGCTCACTACGCCATTGCATTTTTATGTGCATTGCATGGTTATTGGTAGTTATTAGTTCTTGGACAGGAGGACCGTTCCGATAGAGCCTATGACTCGGGTGTTGGGAGTACTGACATGGACACACGAGTGACAGGAGTACCGACCCGGGACAATGCGCGCAGGTTTGTTGGAGATTTATGTTGCCTCTTAGGGCAGTGGCAGGTTGGTATGGGACTTGGCTGTCGTGTGTCTTATGTGGGCCCCAAAGACCGGTATGTGCTTTCATTATGCTATACTATTGTGTGGTAGCATCTCATGACTTGTGTGTGCTTGGGGGTTGGTGTTATGGGGGAGAGCTTATTGGTTCTATGCAACCTTCAGCCTTTCTTTTCTTATGCTTGTTGAGTCTCTCAACTCACCTTACTTTCCATCATTCCAGGTAGTGGCAGCGTGGGCCATGGCAATGAAGTCAGTTTCTAGCGGCAGAGTCGGTATGGTATACAGGCAGTCCCGTCAATCCCTGTCAACTCTGATGGTTGAGTAGGATTTACTCTATTATTTTTACTGTGCCAGGTCATCCCTCGAGTCTCGTGTATATTGACACAGAAGTCTGTTTCCATTTATTGATCTTGTAACCGCTGTACTAGCGGTGTTCCCGTAGTGCATGCATGTGTTTAGCTTTGCTTCCGTTGCTCTCATTTTTGTGTATGCATGCCAAGTGGTTTTGTCTTGTGTCTCATTATTTTCTCTTCTATAGGCACTTCTGTTCGGATAGTCCGGGTGGTTAGGATATTCGGGCAGAGTGCTTATGGTGAAAGTCAAAACAAATATATCAGTATAAAACACTTGTCAATTAGAGAAAATGTCAAGAAATAAGAAATTATTATTGAGCATATCAGCGTTGAGATGATAATTGATGATCCTATGACTAAGAGTTTGCCAACTAAAGTGTTTAAGGATCATGTTAATCATATGGATTTGTTGCTTCATTTTAGATATGTAATTCTCTTACTTGTAATTATTTCAAGAGCTTTTTCCAATAATGGCATGATTTTTATTTTGTGCACATATTATTATTATCATGTATAAAGTTTGATTTATTTATATCAATAAATTAGAACCCTAAATAACTTATAAGAAGTTATTCATTAAGTGTTATAACACTCAAATAAAACTTCTCATACATTGTAATACTTGAAAGGAAAATACTCTATAGAGTAGGACCTTGCCATGACTCATGTTTAGAAATTTTTTATTTTAATCATACTCACAATGTTTGCATTTGTGAGACAATAAAGTATTTTAGCCATTAAACTAAATAAATGTCACTCATAAAGATTTATTGAGTGACCCGACAATTTTTGTAAATCAGATTGGCAAGCTGTGTAATTCCAAGTACAAATTAGACCAGGTTATTGGCATTATATTTTTGCCCATCTCAAAGGAGGTTTTAGACTTGTGAAATTCAGAAATCAAACAAAACTAGGAGGGGGGAGAGATGACGAAACCATATCCAACTTTAGACACCAAATTATTTTGGCCTTTTATCTCTAAAGAAGTTTTTAGAGACAAAAAAAAATATCATCTCTGAATATTTAATTAATATTTTATTATTTTTATAATGGAATTGAAAACTGATTATTAGATAAATTCAGAGATAAAATTTTATAGGTTGAAGACAAAAAATTCATCTTTAATTAGAGATGGAAATAAAAATCGTCTTTGATTGGTTTGCTATTCACTTTTTGATATGATTGATTTTTCGTTATTAATTCCGTCTCGAACCATTTGGAAATTGAATATTTGGGGTTTTTAAACTTTTTTTTTTAGTGAAATCGTAAAGATATCATTATTATCTTTGTGAGTATCCTTATTAACAAAAATTAACACACATATAAATCTTGTACATAATTACTTAAAATACTATATACCACAATAATTGAATAGTATATTAAATAAAATATTTTTAATACGCCTCAGTTATGTATCCTATGTTGTTGGGTTGTATTATATCTGAGATGCATTAAATACACATAAAAAAAATGAAAATACTATTATTATAAGGGTAAATTGCACTTACACCCTAAAGTTTGGTGAAGTTCAAGGAACCTTTCCTCAATTCCTTTTTTAAAAAATTAGGAGTTTCCTTGAAGTTAAAAATTTAAAACAATTTAGTCCCTAACATAATTTAATTGTCACTAAATTTTATATAATATCAAAACTACCCCTTACTATCTCTCAATCTCTTTACCTTTGATATTATTTAAAATTTTATCTAGTAACACCAATTGCACCGATATCTAACTCTTGCTCATGTTGGTGTTTCTCTCTCTTTGTACTCTCAAATTGGAAGAAGACATCTAAGTTATTTGAAGAACCCAAATTGAAGTGGGGTTTTTCAATTTGAAAAGCCTAGATTGGGTTCTTCAAATTAGATTCTATACATGGAAGAACCATCTCACCAATCTCTACTCTCACTAAGAAAGCTGTTTGATCTTGTTTGTAGCGAATCTCTTCTGTGGTTTCATTGAGGACATATAGTGGTGGAAGTTGCACCCATGGGATTCAGGAAAGGACCTTCTCAAAGTGACTCCAACAACCTTTTAATTTTGTGCCAATTGGGATGGTAGCATCCCATCTATTTGTTCTACCCTACTCAGCAAGTTGGTTATTGGAATGTATTGGGACATATTGATTTTAGTATAGTTTGTGTTATCCAAGCTGAGTTTTGTTTGTTATTGTGATTGTGTTAATTTGTTTTGTTTTGTTTCATGGGGCATTGAAATAGTAGTTAGGTATTGTCTTGTCTTGATTTCGTTTTCAATTCATCAAGTGAGAGTTGGATGTTTTAACCTTCATAGTTGTTCTTTGGAGCTTGCACTGTGCTTGCTATGTATTTAAAATATCCTATTTCTGTCTTTGGAATTATGCATGGTTTCCACTCAGCATTATCAATTAAATTTAAGAGGTGAAATGGTTTATAATGTTGTTAAAGCCAAGCAGAGAGGAAGTTGGGTTTGCTCAACTCGTACTTCTTATTTGTTTTTATTTTATAATTTCTTTTATGCATAAAATATGAAATTTGTAACGAAATTGGATGGAATACAAAACACAAACAAACCATTAATCATACATACGAACACAAAATTTTACGTAAAAAAACCCAAAATGGGAAAAAATACGAGCAAAAAATAAAATAAAATATCACTATGGTAATATTGGTATAATAATAATGATATAGCTATTATCAAAATATTACTAAGATGATATTACTACTACAATAATGATATAGCTGCAACTAATTTCAAGGTATTAGAAACCTATTTATAAACCTAAACTAATATATAGATGTACACAAGAAATTATATCTTGATCAGAAGATGAGTCGAAAAAATAAATCTTCAATTGAGATAAATCCATATCACAATCGAATTTGACTAGGGGTGAACAAAACATCGGTTTAACCGATTAAACCGAACCGAATTGGCCGGTTATTAGTGCTGGGCGGTTCGGGTTCGGTTAGTATGTGGCAAATAAGTCGGGTAATCGGTTCGGTTATTTGGGCAAAAATACCCGAAAAATCGAACCGACCCGAGCAATATTTTAGGCTCCAAGAAAATCGACCCGTTCGCGCTGCTACCACATCTATTTATGTCCATTCTTTTCTTCTTCCTTGGCATTCTTGCACATCACTCACACCCGATACCGATAGCCTGCCCGAGCCGAGAGAGACCGTCTCATCCGTAGTCGACTACCTCGCCCTCGCCCTCGCCCTCGCCCTCGCCCTCGCCGTCGGAGCAGCCGAACGCCTTCATCGTCGGTTTCTCCCCTACCCAACACCTAGCCAGCCCCCCTCACTCGTCATTGAAGCATCAACCCTAACCCTAGGTCATTGATGGCTAACCCTCAGCTCGCCATCGTCGTCAGACCCAAACGCCTTCAAGGCTTCAAGCCCTTCACCGTCGGCTTCTCCAATCTTCCCCACCCAACACCTTCACCTGATAGTCCGAGACCCAGCCCACCCCCCTGTCTAACACGACAGCAAACCCTAAGCCCATTTCACCCTTTTCAATCCTCACCTCCTCACCGTCAAGGCGTCAACAATCTGGTTGGTTTCGGCAACTTAGGAGTGAACAATCTTGCGGGTATCGCCGTCCCATCATCGATTTGAGAAGGTAATACGATTTCGGCAACTTAATCGTCGTGTGGTTTTGATTGTAATGTCCGATCTGGTTGGTTTCTCTTGCTATTTGTATACTCTTTTGATGCTTTGACTTTCTTTGCAAATTCGTTGTTTCTCTTTTGTGATTTGGTTCGTTGTTTCTATTTTGTGTTTTATGTTTTGATTTCATCATTTTAGATTTGGTTCTGTTTTGTAATTTGTTGTTTGATTAACCTATAAATACATTCCATGTAATGTATCTATTGGTTTTCTTCTATTTTTTGTAATCAGAACATTCCATGTAATGTACCTATTGTTTCTGTTTCTTCTATTTTTTGCAATCAGAAGAATTTTTGCTTTTCATATTTTGCATTCTGGTCAGTGATGTCTTTGGTTTTCATGAATCCAATTCTGGTGTCATATCCCAATCTATTGTCAGGTTAGTGTCACACGGACAATAGAAGTTATCCCCCAATCAAGATGTATTCGGTTCGATTTTTGCATTTTTTATCAGTTTAATCACTAGTTCGATAGTTTAAGTCCAAATTGGTTATTTTCGGTTCGATTTTTATATGTTTTTTTCGGTTCAGTTGGTTCGAAGTCTAAACCGGTTATTTTCGGTTCGATTATTTCGATTAGTGTATTAAGGCAGTTCGGTTAGGCAAAATGGGACGGTTTGGTTCAATTATAACCGAATGCACACCCCTAAATTTGACATCCTGATCATAATTAAATTTTAGACCCTAATTACGGTCAAATTTGAATCCCGAATCACAATTATAACAGAAATCTTTGAATTAATTTGATCCCAAAAGTTTAAAAAAAAAAGTACAAATTAAAAATAATTTAGCAGCTTGAAATAGCTAGGCAGTTAGAACGTCTTATTAATCCTGGCTGGCTTAGTGTTGCACCATAAACCCCGCTAGAGATTAAAGAAACACATCAAAGTGATTTGTAAGTGTACAAATAATTAATTTTCTAGTACAAAAGTAGCATAAGAACATATAATTTTGCAGGATGAAGAGAAAGGCATGAAATTTCTCTCTAATACAAGAAGCCATCTGTACATTTGGCCTAACGTTGCACGAAGGTTCCTCCCCCCTTTCTCATTCAATATTATTCACATGCAAATTAACACACATACATATATTTATATATATATTAAGCTCCTTTCTCGTATATATATACCACCCCTTTCATGCGTTCTCTCCCTCTCTCTCTCTCTCTCTCTCTCTGTGGTGATAGAGAAGAAGATGGCACTGCTCTTTAAGAAGCTCCGGCCGGTGAGAGGACGGATAAAGCGTCGGATTTTCACAATTGTTCGCTGCTTGTTGATGCGTCGAAGCCGGCAGAGTGTCGTGTATATAGTTAGAAAGTTCAGCGTGCATGGCTAGCTAGCTAGCTAGCTAGTAGTCATATATATATGTATCTTGTTCTTTCTACACTGCATCATATATATATACATATATATATATATATTATGCATGCATACATGCTATACATATATGGACATCGATCGAACACTCAGTACTTGAATCCTAATTGTTTATTTGGTAATATATATATATATATATAATTTAAACGCTTTATCATTTGATATCGTCAAGGTGGATGATATATATATATATATGTAGACTCAAATTTGTGAATGAATAAATAAAAAGCAATTATAGTTAACTTTGTGATCAGTTCTAAAGTTTGTCCATAAGTTTGCATTTACCTTTCTGCGGCTTTTACCAGAAATTAAGGCCATAACCTTTTGTTAAAGACTCTACATTTGATATCCTTAAAAATTTCTTTCTGTAAACTAGACAGATAGAAATCAACTTATATATAATTCATCAAAATTTGTTACAATTTTGGCTATGATTACTTTGCTTCGTCAGATTGGAATTTCTTGTAAAATATATTACTGTAACATGGCCCAATTAGTGGAATTAGTGACATATGGGGTGGTGGAAAGTGATAGTTATCTTGATAGAAGAAGTCGTCTACAATCGCTATATAAGACGGCTACGGATCATCTCTTTTTTTATAAATTAATTGAAAACCATAAACTATTATTAAATGTTTTTCTTCGACTAAGATCAAGAGAGAGAAAAATTAATAAACCAAATTCTAATTACGTGAAAGAAGATTATGGTATTTTCATCATCAATCAATTTGGGTATGTAATTTTATTTTTTAACATGAAATCATATCAATTTTATGATCATGTTTATGTGTCTATAAATTTACAAAACATACAAATTACGATTACATTTCCATGATCTTTGTTCCTTTTCATTTTTTATTTTTTGTTAAAGAACAAAACATCCAATTGTCAATGAGGGGACACTCTAGTGGTAGTTATTTACAGAGCTACACCACTTTAATCTTTTTATTTTCTCGCTTGTGACATCTTATTTATTTATTGAGCCACCACTTTAATTGATTTTTCTAATAAGAAACATTAATTTACTGTCTAATATTATTCACCTTTTTAAATGAAAATAAAATATTATATCTTTTTTTTTTGGATCGAACTAACCTGCATCATTTTCTCGTTGAGGTCATCAGACCCAGTCTCACCTATACTATTTTAGTAAAAATCTCAAATACAAAATTAAAAAGGCACAATTAATAAAAAAAATGCCACTTCTTTTCATCCCAATATTACTATAATAGGTATGGACCTGGATCCAAGTCAGGGACTTGGGTCAATCTACCCATAAAGGGCACCGAATTCAAATCCATATCCAAATCCAGAACTATGTGCAGTTGAATTGGGATAACTACTGGACGCAGTTGAAACCAGTTCCTCCAATTGTGAAGGAAGTGGGCAGAGGGTTCAAGAATTAAGCATGCTCGTACGTGAGCATGCCAATATATATATATATATATATATATCAAATATATACAATGAAAATAGATGCTGATGTAAGTGTTGTTGACCCAACTTGTTTATATTAATTAAGTTTTAATAATTAATAAAAAATAATATATAAATTATAGTATTTTTTGGTAATTAATAAAAAGAGTATTTTTTTAAAATATTAATTTTAGTACCAAATTATTTTTGATTAATTTATAAAATATTTCTTTCATAGCATATGTATTATCAAAAATATTATAGTCTATTAAAAATACTTTTATAATTTTTATATTAATTTATAAAATATTTTCATAGCATATGTATTATCAAAAATATTATTTTCTATTAAAAATATTTTTTAAATATATTTTTAAGATTAATTTATTAATTTTTTTCATAAGTATTATCAAAAATAATATTTTCTATTAAAATATATTTTAGATTAATTTATAAAATATTTTTATTATGTATCTCAAAAAAAGAATTTAACAACAAGGTATGTGCCCGTGCCTTGATTCAAACCCAAGCCCTTCAACAAGTCCAAACTTTTCCTTACTAGCTAATCTACAAACTTCCTTAATCACATGTGTACACATATTAATCTTAAGTTATACTCTTAAACTTTATAGCCTATAATAGTCAGATTTTTTATCGTTGAAAAAGTATTCAAAATGACTATAAATACCCATTCAATCTCATTTTTCAGTAACCAAGTGCTTCTATTGCAAATCCAAATCACTCAAAAGATCACAAACGCTCTCAAGCTCTCATCCAAACAATTCAAGACTTACGAAGTATTATTGCATATCAACCGAATAACCACAAGGAAAGAGGAGAAAAATATTTTCAAGTCTACTCTAAATTTTTCCGAGATTACTAATTTATTTATTTTATTTAAATATTATTACCTTGTATATTTTTGTCCTTAATTACTTATTTGTGTCCAAGTGTTGACAAATTATTTGTAAACATTTAAAGAATTGTACAAGTTTTCTAAAACCATTAAAATTTAAGTGAAACTAGTTTCTAATGTGAGTTAGGGAGAAAACCTTAATGTAGTAGTTTCTTAGAATTATTGAAAAATCTTGGTGTATCTAGTTTTCAATATGAACTATTGTGAAAACCTTGGTGAGATTAGTGGAAGCTCAAGAGTGGTTGAGTCATTGGGAGAGTGGACCAGATGTATGGAGACACCAAACTACTATAAATTATCTTGTGCTTCATTTATTTTTTCATGGTATACTGTGGTTTATAATTTATTAATCTCAAACATAAATTTATTTTAATCATCAAATATATATTATTAATCAATAATATTTATTAAAAAATAAAAAAAAATTAATTATTCAGTTCACCATTCTCTTGACTAGCTATACCTTAAGTGACCAAGAAGTGCTGGTGTGATTCCAACTTATGTAGAAGGAATTTACAGAAAAGAAGCAAACTCTCAAAAGCATTCTCTATGTAGTGAGGCTTTTAGGTTGTGGGTTTTCGAACCAATGAATTGATTCAACCCAATCTGAAGATCAGTTTTATTTTGGCTGTGTGTGAAATTAACAGGTAAGTTTCAATTGTATTTGTTTATGGTTTTTCATATACCATTTACTTTCATTTTATCCAACATTTGTTTATTGTTATTAATTTTGTTTATAAATTAAACAATTTTGTTTATAAATTAATTTTTTTAATATTATTAGAATATTAAATAATAAATATTATTTAATATTAAATATTAATATTTAATTATCTAATATTAGATTAAACGAATTAACATATTATTATAAATTAAATATTTAAATAAATAATCTTAATTTGAATAATAAACAACTTTAAAATTATTCATAAATAAATAATCTTTGATATTAATGTTTATGTTATAATACTATTATTATTTTGATATTGTAATGTTATAATATTATTATTAGTGTAACTATTCAAATGTTTTTAAAAAAAATTATAGCTATTCTAATTTATCCTTAATTAATTAGTTAGAATATTTTAAAAATGAAGAAAATATTGCACTGAAGAAAATAATTGACATTATCCTTAAATTAATTAAGTACCAAATAGTATACTAAATCTATTATTGAATGAATAAATGTTTTATAAAGATAATACTAAATATATTATTAATCAAAGTTATGTTTGACGTATACTATATAGAGATTGATGTATACTATATATAAAGAGAGAAATGTACATCTTGATCATATTTGATGTATTATTATTTTTAATTCAAAAATTTATTATAAAATCAATATTTCTATTTTAAGTGCCAACTAATTAGGGGAAAGAAAAAACATATTTATGTTATAATTAAAAATAGAAACAAGCATGTTAAGTACTACTAAACTATAGCAGAGAACAAAAAATCTAATAATTTAGGTTGCGTTCTCTTTTAATTATTTACTTTAAGTTAGACTATAATTAATTAATTCTTTACTTATGATGTAAATAATTAATTAATTATAGCCTAACTTAAAGTATATTGAGTGAAAGGACAAAAATGGCCCTTCCTAACGTTAGCTACAGTTATCCTAATACACTAGAAGGAATAGTTAATTAGTGTTTTATCATTTAAATTATATTTTAATTTATAAATTTTTTCATATTTAATTTACATTTTTATTTATTTAATTTTATATTTTATGCACAAAATATATTTATGTATATATTTAGAATTTAAATAAATACTCATGTAGACTTTACAAAATTTATCATTAACCACTAAATGTATCTTAGAAGTAATTTTAGGTTTAAGTTTTGTGCAACGATAAATTTAATTTTTTATGTAAAATATACAATTGTTATTTTAAACAATTACTTTATTTATAAAATTTTATAATATTAAAATGTAGTGTATGTTTTATATAAAAATATAAATAAATATAGACATATGATACATCGATCATCATGGGAGTAGTTTACATTTTGTGCATATTTAATAAATATTATCAATAATTAATTATTATACATTTAATATATATTTTAATTTATAAATTTTTATATATTTAGTTTACATTTATATATATATTTCATTTTATATTTTATGTAAATAAAATATATTAATTTATATATTTAGAATTTAAATAAATATATTTAATTCATTTATTTATAAATAAATAATTTAGATTTTATAAATTAATATTTTTAATTCATCTAAAAAAAAATATTTTAAATTTGAGACAAAAAAAAAAAAAATCGCCTTAAAATTCGTGTCTGGTGTTGTGATTTCGTTTCTGAGCCAATGATTCAATACAACCCAACCTGAAGATCCCTTTATGTTCGCTGGGAGAAACAGGTAAGTTTCAATTATATTTATTTATGGTTTTTCGTATAACATGTGGTGCTGGTACTGCTGCCAATAGATAAGATCGATCATATCGCGCTGGTGGTGCCGCCCAGTTTCATTTTCCACAAGACAGCCGACCACAACAACTGGATGCAGTTGACCACTCCCCCTCTATATTGTAAAAATATTTTATAGGTGTCATTTTTTTTATTTTTGAAACGTTTAGGATATGTTTCTTATTTCTGTTTCGGATCTTATTTATATCTATTTTTTTATAAAAACGTCCATTTTCACGTTTTCGTTTCCTATCGAAAATATTTTTCATTTCTATTTTCGTGTAACATAATTCACTCTTTCTTTATTGTCATAGACCTTGAAAGCCCCTTAAAGGGAGTGTTTGGTTTAGTGGTTTATGGCTATACAGCATATAAGTTATTAAGCAAAATTTGATGAGGTGTTTGGATGCGCATCATCAATGTTGAAATTAGATAATTTAAACGTTATTATCATAGCATTTTGCAAAAGTTGGTGGGGAAATTTTTACAAAATATTGTTAATTTATAAGTTATGTTGATCCATCATTTTACTATTTTGCCCTCATTCTTTTTGTTAATTTTCATTCATACCCTTCTTCTTCAACGTCTGCCTCTTGCCCCAACTTTTTTGATCACCACCATCAACCATCATCATTGCCCCCATCGATCACTTCCCGTCAACTATCGCCCCATCGGCAACATCAACCATTGCCCCTATCATCTCCTTCATTGCTGGTTGTTTGTGGCCCGTCGACGTCCCCACTCTCATCTTTTTCGTCTGTGCTTCTTTTTTTGGTTGTCATTGTTTGTGTATGTATATATAAAATAGTAATAAATATATATATATAAATATATATTATACATAACACATAATAATATATATTATTGTTAGATATAACATATATATAATATAATAATATTGTATTAATATATTTTTAATAATTATATATAATTTATAAACATTTAATGATAAAATTTTATATTATTCAACATCATGTTTATTTTGATCTTTTTATCAAGTTTGGATAAATTATCAATTTTTTCAAATCAAATACATTTATTCAAATATATTATAAACTTATAAACTTAAATGCTACCAAATACCTAACTTAAAAGCTAAAGGGGTAATTTAAGTCAAACACCCCAAGGTGCTTGCTTAGCCGCCGCGCGCACCCCCCCCCCCCCCCCCCCCCCCCCCAACGCCTCGAAAGCCCTTTGAAGTTGCTTGCTTATGACCCCAACATCCTCTCTCTCTCTCAAACGCCTATATATATGTATATATAAATTTATTTCTGTATATATGTACAGATTAAAGGTGGCAGCAGAAGCAGAGCGAATGGAGAGGAAGAAAGTTTCTGTGGCGCCTGCAGTGAGGAGAGGAAGCATAAAGCGCCACATTTTCGCTTCTGTCTTCCACAACTTGAAGCTCGTGGCATTATCCTCCATCCATTTCCTTGTCTGCTACAACAATGGCGGCCACCACTAACTGCGTACTACTGTTGCACAATGCATCTTTCTGCATCTGTTCTATATATATATATATATATATATCCAAATAATCCAAGGCCAAGCTAGCTAATTAAGTTATTAATGCTAATTAATTAAGCTCAGCCAGCCTTTTGCTTCCTTTTCTCTCCTGCTCGGCAGCATGTATGTACTTGAAGTTGTTCTTTTCTGGTATTATAATATTTTTGATTTATAATGCTAACATATTATTCTTATGTTCGGAAGATGTGGGTTATATATATATATATATATATATATATAAGAGTTAGAAAGATAAAAAAAAGTAATGTATAATTTATTATTCTCCGGTTGTGTGTGAAGAATGAAATAGAATGGAATGTAATTTATTTTAGGTAATAAATGAAATGATTATTGATTTATGAGGCAGGGTAGTTTGTAATATTTTTTGTATTTTTCATTATTTAATCATTTTAGCACTTATTTTACTAGACTTGAGAAGATTTAATTATTTCTTAATTAGTTGGGACTCCTTATTCTAGATAGGGGTGTTAAATGGTTCGGTATGTTTACCGAACTAACATAAATCCAATAATTGAAAAATTGAATTATTTTAAAAAATTGAACCGAATCGACTAAATAAATCAAAAAAATTGAACAAATTGAAAATTAAAAAACCCAAACAAAAATTGAACTGACTAAATATACCGAACAAGCACCAAAAAAATCAAAAAAAATAAACAAACTAAGAGACTGAAAAAAACGAGGAAACCGACAAAATCAAAAAACCCTAATTGAAACCCATCTCTGTACTGGTCAAAGCAAAGAGAACAAGGAAGGGTGTGGGTCAATCACTGGTTGCCGATTGAAAAAGAGAAAGGATAGATTGGTTCCAATCTCGACTCACGAGTCACAAGTCAAAATAAAAAGGAAGATGAGGACAACAACAGCTAACAAGAAACAGGGACAATGAGGTCAACAAGCGAAGACAAAAGGGGAGGTGGCGAAAGAAAGGTTGAAATATATTTAGTTTATGTCTCTTGTTAAAAATATTTATATATGCAAATATATTTATAATTTAATTAGTGATGTTAGCATTATCGCAATTAGATAAGGATAAATTGCACTCGAGATTCTTGTGGTTTAGCTTATTGATAGAGATCGTCTTGTGATTTAGAAATACTTCTAAAAGTTTTTGTAATCTATTTTTGTTGTTAAGACACTCTTTTGGTTAATTTTAAATAGAAATTATGTTAATTAAGTTATATTTTATTTAATTTTTTTCCTGTCTCTAATTATATTGAATAAAAAATAAAAAAAGAAAAGAAAAATAAGGAAGAAGATGTAGTGTCCCCACGGCAAGAAAAGTCACTACTAGTAACCTATGATGCATGGAAATTGTTTGGGTGTTGCTTTGTTGTTCTTAAAATGTTTCTCATTTTTGAAACTTTAGAAATGTCAAAAAAAAACCTTTTTTGGGCCGTTTTTGGATTGTCAAAAATGTTTTTGGGTCATTTTGTAATAAATTGAAATTATTAGAAACACGTTTTTATATGTAATATTTATAGAGTATTTACTCTTAATGTGTGTGAATGTATGTAATACTTCTAGAGTTTATGTTTATATTTGTTTGAATGTCTTATGAAATTTATGTTTATTTTTAAATTGAATAATTATTTTTATAATTTTTTACATTAAAATTTATATTTACAAAAAAACCTCCTATATATTTTTTATTTACATGTTTTTCATCATTTTTTTATTTCTTACTTTTTAAAAAAAATAATATTTTCTCATTTTTGTTTTGTATCTATTTCTCATTTTCATTTTTATACAACCTAACTAGTAACATTATGAGAGAAAGAGGAGACGAGAAAGAAAAATTACAATCATTGTCAATAGAATCTTTAGTCGTCGCCATTATTGCCACTCTATCTCACTCTCTAGGTTTAATTTCTTCCCAAAATTCATTGATGGATTCTAAAATCTAATTCTAAATTGAAATTTTTTAACCCATCCATGGGTAATGCTTGACAACAAAATTTCATCATCTTTTTCTTCCTTTTATGTTCACACATTCTCTCCTCCCCCCCCCCCCAATCTTTTTCTTCCTTTTATGTTCACACACACTCTCTCCCCCCTCCTAATCTTTTTCTCCTTTTTATGTTCACACACTCTCTCCCCCTCTCCCTCCTAATCTTTTTCTCCTTTTTATGTTCACACACTCTCTCTCCCCCCAGAGTCGGTTTAGGCGAAAGAATTTTTTGAGACCTTCGAGCATTAATTTTTTTATAAAAAAATAAATAATACATTTTTTACATAAATATTTTATTATTTTATTAAATAAAAAAGAAAAAAATAAAATTCAATCAACTATAAAATATAATAATCTCTTAATGATAATAAATTTTCAACTAAAATATAATATCTCAGATATAAGAAAAAAAAAACCAAACAACTTACAATAATAAACAAAGAAAAATAAAATTAATTTTTCTTGAAACTCTAAAAAGGTCAATACCAGCAAAAAAAAACTATACATTCATGGGATATTGGGAAGGAAAGTGAGTTTTATGGAATATTGAGATTTGGGAACACCATACCAATGGTTAAAAAATAGAAAATGGTGAAGGGAAGTTAAAAAAAAATTATAATGTTTTGTATATATACATAAATATTATAAATTTTTAAAATTTAAAACCTTGTAATTTTGGAAGCCTAATGCCATGACATACATGACTTAAGGGTAGGGCTGTCCCCCCCCCCCCCCCCTCATCTTTCTCTCAAAACTCATTAATGATGAACTTTTTGTCAATGGGTTCCATAACGAGCTCAAGTTGATGGATTTCTCTCTCTCTCTCAAAACCCATTAATGATGAACTTGTTGTCAATGGGTTCCATAATGAGCTCACAATGATATACATGACTTAAGGGTAGGGCTGCTCCCCCCCTCCCCCCCCCCCCCCCCCCCTCTCTCTCTCTCTCAAAACCCATTAATGATGAATTTTTTGTCAATGGGTTCCATAACGAGCTCATAGTTGATGGGTTTCTCTCTCTCTCTTTCTCTCAAAACCCATTAATGAAGAACTTGTTGTCAATGGGTTCCGTAACGAGCTCATAGTTGATGGGTTTGAAAAGTTGCTAGTGGTTGCCTAGAATATATTGTAGGGATTAGGTTCTAGTATGCAATCTTTTTTAAAAAATATATATTTTGATTTAATTATAATTTATTTTAACTTTGTTAATATTTAATTAAAATAATTTAAGTTAAATTACTAGTGTTAGTAATGGAGGGAGTGTTTTTGCCAACAAAATAAATCACAAGAATTTCTAGAAGTATTTCTAAAATATAGAAAATGCCTTGGCCAATTACCGAGGGTGTTACCCAATAACTAGTCTAACTTATGTTAGTATTTCATAGTTTTTTTTCCTCAAGCATTAAATATATATATATATATATATTTAGTATCAAATATATTGTGTTTATTAAATTTATTTAAATAAATTGAGCAAAAAATAGTTAATTTAAATTTAATTTATTTTTTTAAATTAATTAATATATGTGACGAATGGAGCAGAATAGATCCCCCAAATTTTAATTATTTTTTTAATAAAAGAATTAATTAATTGCGATAGATGAATTAATGACCAAATATATTGTAAATAATTACAAATTTTTATCATACGTAGATAAATCAAAGGAGTTGGATCATGTTTGTGTCTTTGTTGAAAAAAAAAAGAGCTTGCAAGTAAGTTGCGTCCACTTAACCTCTTAAATTTTGTGACGAGATATTTGTAACACCCTATTTTTCGAGCACATTATAATTCAGGATAATTTTGGAATAATTTTTTTTTTTTGTAATATTACTAAAACTAAGACTAAATTGTATCATTACTTTTATCCATTCCAAAATTTTCATTCATTTATCTCCAAAGATAATCATCATAAATATCAAATGCGGAAGTTAGAATCAAACCTAATATTATAACATTAATCATAAATCAATTCTTACATCATGGGAACATAAATTTCTCAACATGAATTAATACATAACATAAATTTCTAACTAACATTAACCCTAAATAGGGTTCTACATCTTCATTCCCCAAAACGTTCAAAATTCGAAGTAGCAAAACATCAATACATGAGCTGCATAACATACATTCAACTCATCATGTACTTTGCTAAGTGCTATTTTATGCCTCATTCATCCTCGTTTCTGCTATAATCTCCATCTGTAATATTTGAATATTCCAGGGACAAAACCCAAGTTAGATAATGGATTATCTAAGTAAGGGAAACAACATATTTAATGCTCATGTATGTATGCAATACACATAACATTATAACTCTTATATTTGGGTCGACTGCACCTTAAGATCACCTGTCATTTTTTCAGTCTCCCTACCAGATCGGGGTGTATGGATGCACCCTTGGCAAAGTAACGGAACCAGTACCCAATCCCAAACCCATGCAACGTATGACCGTGAATCTCATTATGCTCATATAAATATTTTATAAATCAAAACATGTAAATGCAATTTACATGACATACTTATAACAAGGCATGACAACATGATAAAACCATAACACTTAGTCTAATTGGGAAGTACAACTTACCTTGTGAAAAGATAATTTTGCCCCTAGCGTAATTTTACCTCAAAATTTGAGTCAGACTTCCAATTGTACTCAATTATGAATTTTGACGTATCCTGGCATCATAATTACTTAAGAAAATCAGGTTTCTAATTTTTCGCTAATTTTTCTAATTTCTCCAATTTTCTCCTATTATTTTCTCAAGATTATGAAATAAATATTTTCTCATAAAATTTTCTTAATTTCTCTTTACAATAATTCTTAAAACAATATTCCTAAACCCCAGAAATTTCCTCATAATTTTTAAAATTCATGTTTATTTATTTCTTATTTTCTCTTTGATTTTCAAGCATCTATTGTCTCAAAAATTCATAATAAATACTAATCATGCATTTCTCTTCCAATTTCATTATCAAAAATTCTAAAATATCATTCTAATATTTCTAGAAATTTTAAAAAAAATTTTGAAGATAACTTACCTTCCCGCTGAGTGATTCGATATTCTTCTATATTGCGATGAAATCTCGATTTGCGTATCCAACAACGCCTTTTGTCACAAATTTTCACACGAACTACTAAAGTCTATAGGATTTTTCTAGAAATTTTTAATATTTTTCACTATATTCTTTCTTTCTTTTCTTCAATTCTCTCACTTACTCTCAAATCTTTCTTTCTTACAATCTTTCTATTTCTAATTCAAATTCTCCTACCTTTCAAGTTTTCTCTATTTATAGAGGTTGAATTAAGTTTAGTATAATTGTAGTGACCTACTATCTTTAATTATTTTGTCACATTTCTTAATTATTTTCTACTAAATCTCACCCATAATTTTTAATTATTTGTTCACATCCCACTTTGTTTTCCACATTTCTCAATTATTTCACCCATTATCTTTGATTATTTGTCCACACTCTACTTTGTCTCCCACATTTCTCCATTAATTCACCCATTATTTTTTATTATTTGTCCACATCCTATTTTGTCTCCCACATTTCTCAATTATTTTATCCATTATCTTTAATTATTTTGTTACATTTCTTAATTATTTCTCACTAAATCTCATCCATAATTTTTAATTATTTGTTCACACCCTACTTTGTCTCTCATATTTCTCCATTAATTTACCCATTATCTTTAATTATTTTGTCACATTTCTTAATTATTTACCACTAAATTTCACCCATAATCTTTAATTATTTCTCCACACCCTACTTTGTCTCCCACATTTCTCCATTAATTCACTCATTATTTTTGATTATTTGTCCACATCTTATTTTATCTCCCACATTTTTCAATTATTTCATCCATTATCTTTAATTATTTTGTCACATTTCTTAATTATTTCCCACTAAATCTCACCCATAATCTTTAATTATTTGTCCACATCCTACTTTATCTCCCAAATTTCTCCGTTAATTCACCTATTATCTGTGATTATTTGTCCACATCCTATTTTGTCTCCCACATTTCTCAATTATTTCATCCATTATCTTTAACTATTTTGTCACATTTCTTAATTATTTCCTACTAAATCTCACCCATAATCTTTAATTATTTGTCAACACCCTACTTTGTCTCCCACATTTCTCAATTATTTTATCCATTAACTTTAATTGTTTTTGTTATCTTAATTATTTTTCATTAAATCTTCTTTTGAATAGATTATTTTTTCATTTATTAATTTTAAGCCCATTAATTTTAAATCCATTTACTTAGAATACAACTCGGGTATGTCAAAACTCACATTTAGAAAACTTGGCATACAACTGCTCCTCTCTGAGCTTCTGGCGCTCATACATCCAGGCATCAGGCCATACTCCGCCCATATAGTAAATCACACGCGATGCATATGTCCGTGCTGGATGCATCATAACCAAACTAGGATGTCCGTGACCAAGCATAACCAAATCATGATAATCCCAACATGCAGCCAGTACCCATGTGCATACCAAACCATGCAACAAGAATAAAATGATACCAGATCATGCAATAATCACGTAACGGCAAAGCCAATCGACAATGCTTGGCACCGGTCAACGGTCAGTGGTTAGGAGAGACCAGCCGACGGCCAAAGATAGACCGTACGACAGTCACCCCGTCATCGAACAGCCGATCCTCGCCCCCATTGCAGAACCGCTTAGCCTATAAACAACCAAAAAGCCAATAATAATACCCGAACAGCTAAAAACCTAGCCCCGGGTGAATACAGCATCATTCCCATAGACTTGGGGTGGTACAAACCCCCATAGGCAACCAACGAATGCTCTTCTCTGAGCTTCTGCAAAACCATGTTCAGATGCACCTCGTGTATCTCAGGGCTCAGTGAGTAGACTAGGATGTCGTCAATAAAAACTATGACAAAAGAATCCAGATATTCCTTGAACACCCTATTCATCAGATCCATAAACACTGCAGGTGCATTGGTCAGCCCAAATGGCATGACCACAAACTCATAATGGCCGTATCGCGTACGAAATGCGGTCTTCGCAATATCCTCATCTCTGACCCTCACCTGATGATAACCTGACCACAAATCTATCTTGGAAAACACTGATGCACCACGCAATTGATCCAGTAAATCGTCCACACGGGGTAGGGGGTACTTATTCTTAATTGTTACCTGATTAAGTTGCCGGTAATCGATACATAATCGCATAGACCCGTCATTCTTACGCACAAATAATACTGGGGCCCCCATGGCAATGTGCTCGGTCGAATAAACTGTTAGAACAGTAGGTTCTATGGCACACACCAAGAGGGGGGGTGAATTGGTTATTTTAAAAACTTGGTAGAAATAACTTGAAAAACTTTTTAATACAGGTTGAAGTTTTAATGATTTAAAACGTGAAGTATATAAAATGATAAGAGTGAAACAAGTGAGGAATTAAGGAATGTTTGGAAAGATAAAGATGATTTAAAGAACACAAGCACACAAGAACACCAAGATTTATAGTGGTTCGGCTTAACCCAAGCCTAATCCACTACCTTAGCTCCTCACTAAGGATTTTTCAAACCATCCACTAAAACCCCCTACTTAAACCAAGTAGGTCCTCTAGTCCAAGACTAGGAATTACAAAAACCTCCCACTCAATTGGGCCCTCTAGCTACACAAGCAAGGAAGAAAAAGAAATGAAGAATATGAGAGGATCTAAGAGATGAATCTCTTAGTTACAATGTCTCTCAAGATTAAACAAGGCTTAAATGAATGTATTAACAATAATAGAATAAAGCCTTGGAGAGAAAAGTATAACAATGAAAGCCCAGAACACTGTAAATACAAAGGAATATAAACTGTAAGCTCAAATCAATTCATTCCCATCCATTAGCCTTCTCTTGATCATCTATGACATGTATATATAAGTGTCCCACGAAGTTGAAGAGAAATATAGCCGTTTGGAGCCGTTGGGATTTGAAAAAATAGCCGTTGGAACTTTCTGCACAAAGAAATAGTCGACAGAAGAATTATATAGTTGACTATTTTTACAACTAAAACAAGAAATAGTCGACAGACAAAACGAATAGTCGACTATTTTATAACACAAAATTCCAATAGTCGACAGACACATTCCAATAGTCGACAGATGCTGAGATATGAAGAAATTTTTGAAACTTATGAACAAAAATAGTCGACAGATCAAAAGGCATAGTCGACTATTTTTACTCGATAGTCGACAGATGCTAAAATAGTCGACAGATGCTTAAATAGTCGACAGAACATAAAAAATAGTCGACTATTTTGAAGCATAGTCGACAGAATGATCCTGATAGTCGACTATTCTATAGAAAATCTTGAATTTTCAATACATCCTTATTCAATTCTTTTAAAACCTCATTTTGATTATCTTGAAAGCAAGTTGAGATTATCAAAAGTATGATTTGAGATAAATCACTCTCAACAAGCAAGTTTTTCAAATCACTCTCAACCATACTCAATATTTCTTATAAAAGATTTCATATCTTGCTTCAAAGCTTATATACTAAAAATTCATTTTCTCATTCATATAATCCACATAGTAGAAATTGATTTTCATATAGATATTCATCAAAACCATTTCATTACTAAGAGATATTAGATATCAAAATACTAGGAGATAGTTTTCTAAAATGAACATACTTTTAAAAACATGTTCTAGTTGGTCTTTTGCCTTAGAATTATTTTGACCAACTATTTCAAGGAGATTCTTTTAAGATTAAAAACTTGACTTTGCAAATCTCTAACTAAAATAGAAAATCATAAATCTTTTTGGTTTTCATTTTAACAATGCACTTGAAATTGATTTTGTTGAAAACCACCACCTTGATTCATGACTTAGGGATTTAATAACATATGTTTTTCATCATCAAAACTAAGCACAAGGGTAGAACATCATAAACCCCCTCTCCAAAAGATCTTGCAACTGCACCGTGAGTTCTTTCAATTCATTGGCGGCCATACGGTAAGGAGTCTTGGAAATGGGTTGCGTACCTGGCATCAGATCGACTGCAAAATCAATCTCCCGATGCGGTGGTAGTCCCGGCAACTCATCTGGGAACACATCTGGAAAGTCTCGCACCACAGGATAGGCAACCAACTCCTTCCTCTCCCCAGCTATCACGGTAACAAATGCAAAATAGGCCTCACACCTATGTCGTATAAGCCTCTCGGCGTGCATAACCGATATCATAGGCATGGTCACCATTGGCTTCACACCCCGATATGTAACAACTGGTCTCCCCGGGTGCTCAAACGAAATCACCTTCCAACAACAATCAACCCGAGCATAGTGCCGTGAGAGCCAATCCATACCCAACAGTAACTCAAAATCCTGAATCGCCAAAACAATAAGATCCCCCAAAAATACCTGGTCGTGAATCCCTATCTCGCACTCCCTGACCATCTCACTCCCCATCAACACCGTCCCTCCCGGTGTCGAAACAGACAAATCATATGGTAAGGGGGTACACGGGATCGGGATCTTATGCAACAGATGGGGTACTATAAAAGAGTGGGTAGAACCTGTATCAAATAAGGCACGTACATCGTGACCATGAAGAGAGAGTATACCTTGTACTATATTACTGCCCTCAGCTGCCTCGGCGGCTGACACCGCAAACGCCTTCCCCTGCATCTGTATTCTCTCTGTGGGCCCTAGGCGCTGTGCTGCTGGAAAAGGTAATGGTGCTACTGGACCCTACGCCCTCGGTGTAAACTATCTCTAAGTTGGTCTGGGTCCTACTCCGCTAGTCTGTAGCCCTCCAAACTGTGCTGGCTGGGTGCACCTATTCGCTCGATGGCCCCTCTGTCCACAGCGAAAACAAATAATATCCTGCCCTGTGGCTGGTGTAGCTAGTGGGGCCGATGTAGCCGGTCTAGATGCCTGTGGACAGTCTCTCTTCAAATGACCCAGCTGACCACAACGATAACACAC